>NW_006399789.1:19107714-19109066 GCF_000299155.1 Elephantulus edwardii
GCGTTATCTGCATAATGCAGATTGTTGATGAGTCTTCCTTCAATCCTGATGCCACATTTCTCCTCATAAACACAACCTCCTGGATAATTGGTTCTGCATATTGATTGAAAGTTGTGGAGATAGAACACATCTCTGGCATACACCCTTTCCAAGTTTGAAGCATGCAGTTTTCCTTGCTCTGTTCTGATGACTGCCTCTTGGTCAAAGTATAGGTTTCTCATAAGCACAATTAAGTGTTCTGAGATTCCCATTCTTCTCTGAGACAGCCACAGTTTCTTGTGATTCACCAGGTAAAATGTCTTTGCATAGTCAATGAAACACAGATCAACATTTCTCTGGAGCTAACTGCTTTCATCCAAGGTCTATATAACATTAGCTATAATATCCCTAGTACCATGGCCTCTTCTAAACCCCATCTGCACTTCTGCAGTTCTCTGTTGATGTGCTGCTCCAGTTGTTTTTGGATAAGCTTCAGCAGAATGTTGCTTGCATGTGATATCAACGATACTGTTTGATAATTTTGGCACTCTGTCAGGTATCCTTCTCTCTGTGGACATACATAGACATTTTACTAGCTACCTTTCTATTTTTACAATAACGGTCTTATGCAGTATTTGTTCTTATGGGACTGAGTTCTTTCAACATAGTGCTCTCCAGTCTCTCCAAAGTTATACAGTATTTTTCAAAATTGTTGTTTCTGAGTGCTGTGTGATATCTCATTGTGTGAATGTACCACAGTTTCTGAATACATTTTGTTGTAGTTTGACACTTGGGCAGTTTCAGTGATCTTGCAATGGTGAGTAATGCTGCTGTGAATGTTGCTATACAGATCTCAACTTTTTTTTTCAACAAAAACATATGAATCACGGTATTTTAATAGTTAACAATATTTTTTATAAATTTTAATGAACACTTACAGAGATTTTGGATTTCCATTCAGGTCTTAATTTTTGTCTTAGTTCTAATTTCCTGGGAATATATTCCTAGTTGCTGGGTCATATGGAGTTTCTCTGTTCAACTTTTTGAGGTAACACAAACTGTCTTCCAGAGTGGTTGTATCATTTTAAAATACCACCAACAGTGTATGAAAGTTCCTATCTCTCCACATTGCTTGATGCTCTGCTTGTTGTTGTTGTTATGTGCCATCGAGTAGTTTGGGACTCATAATGACCCTATGTACAAAAGCTCTAAACACTGTTCTATGCTGTGCCAGCCTAGCCATCTCAAATGCACTTATTCCGACCACTCAAGTCACAGAATTGATCCATCTCATCAAAGGTCTTCCTCTCCTTCGCCGCCCCTCCACTCTGCCAAACATGATGTCCCTCTCCAAGGACCAGTCCCTCCTTGCA
>NW_006399789.1:19110385-19120840 GCF_000299155.1 Elephantulus edwardii
GGCCCTTTTGATTTTCTGACTCCAGTTCTCTGCATATTTCATTATAGCATCTTGCTTTGTCATTCTGAGCTGCCTTTTGAAATTTTCTGTTTAGCTCTTTGATTTCTTGGTTTCTTCCTTTAGCTTTGGCTTCTCAGCACTCTAATGCAATATTCAGAGTCTCCTCCAACATCCATCTTGGTCTTTTCTTCTTTTTCAGGCTTTGTAGTCATCTTTTGCATTCTTCCTTGTGATTTTCTTGATATCCTCCCAGAGCTCATTTGGCCTATTCTCATTGGTTCTCAAGGCCTCAAACCTATTCCTGAGATGGTTTTGACTTTTGAGTGGGATAGACTTAAGATCAAATTTTGTTTCCCATGGACTTGATTTAATTTTCCTCACTTCAGCTTGAACTTTCATATGAGTATATGTGGTTTGTCCCACAATCAGCACTCAGCCTAGTTTTCACTGCTGATACTGAACTTCTCCAGCGAGTCTTTCCACAAATGTAATATTTGATTCCTATGCATGCCATCAGGTGCGATCCATGTATATAACCCGCGTTTATGTTTCTTATAGAAGGTATTTCCAATGAATAAATCATTGAATGTGCAGAACTCTATCATTCTATCTCCAGCCTCATTTCTCACCAAGCCCGTGTTTTCCAACTACTGATCCTTTTTCCCTGTTCCCAACTTTTGCGTTCTAGTCGGCCATTATTATCAATGCATCTCGTTTGCATGTGTGATCAACTTCTGACTGAAAAAGTTTGTAGAAATCTTCTATTTCCTCCTCTTTGGCTCTAGTTGTTGGTGCATATATTTGAATGATAGTGGTATTCCCTGAACTTCCTTGTATGTGTATGGATATTTTCCAGTCACTCACCACATTGCATTTTAGGACAGATCTAGAAATGACTTTTTTAATTATAAAACCAACCCCATTTTTTCTCACCTTTTCATCCCCGGCATAGTAAATCATATAATCGCCTGATTCAAAATGTCCCATGCCAAGACAACTAATTTCGCCAACACCTAGTATGTCAATATTTATGCATTCCATTTCTTTCTTAACAATGTCCAATTTTCCTACATTTATGCTTCTCATGTTTCATGTTCCAATCACTAGTGTCTGCTTACAACTGTTTCTTTTTCTCTGTATTTCCGTTTCTAAGATCTCAGTCTCAATTTCCATGTCTGCTAGTCCAAGCAATAGTCCAAATGTGGTCTATTGTACATAGGGTTTTTGAAGGCCTGTTTTTTTTCAGAAGTGGATGGCCAATCCTTCTTCCTAGTCTGTCTCTATCTTGAAATATATATAATAGTATCTGACAGACAAGCATTCCACAGAAAAGAGCAGATGAAAGACAATTGCCCAGTTATAGCAATCACCAATAAATTTAATGCTGCTGTCCACCCACGCTTCCTTACTCCACCATTATCCCTTCCTACTTTTGCCTCCAGCATTCAATACCCATCTCTCGCTGACCAGCCCCTGATGATGCTCTGCTAGCAGCAAATTATTTGCCACTGCTATTGGGGTAATATGGTATGTAATTGTGATTTTGACTTGCATCTGAGTGATTTTTGATAATCTGAATGTCTTCCTCTGTGAAAATTCTTTTTATGTCCTCTACCCACTTTCTGTTTCTTCTGGAGGCCTTACGAGTATTCTGTAAAATTTTATGAAATCCTTGTCTAAAATGGTATTGCCAAATATTTCATCCCAGTAAGTAGGTGTTATTTTCACCCTATTAAGAAAGTTTTTTTTGATGAGTACAGAGATTTACTCTTTGGAAGGTCCCATTTATCAAGTTCATCCTCTCCAGATTGTGTATTTCTGGTTGTATTTGTCATTACTTTTATACCATAGACTATGCTGTCTAAGCTTAATCCCAGTTTGTCTCTGATAACTATACGGTTTTGGGTTTTACTCCTAAGTCCCTGATCCATCTTGAGTTGATTTTTGGGCATGTTGTGAGATGTGGATCCTGTTTCAGCTTTCTGAAGGTGGCAATCTAGTTTTGCCAGCACTGTTTGTTGAAGAGGTTGTAATTTTCCCATTTGAGACATTTTAGTTCCTTGTTGAATATCAGTTGACAATAGATATATGGGTCCATTTCTGGGTTCTCAATTCTGTTCCATTGGTATATGTGCCTGTCATTGTACCAGTACTGTACTCTTTTGGTTTCTATAGCTGTGTAGTAGATTTTAACGTCAGGAAGCTCTATGTCTCCCCCTTCATTTTTGTTTTTCAGAAGTGCTTTATTTATCTGGGGGTCTCATACCTCTCCAAATAAACTTGATAACTTATCTTACAATCTCCTTGACAAATGAATTTTGTATCTGTATTGTGATTGTGTTGAACATGTAGATTGCTTTTCATAGGATTGTCATTTTACAATATTGAGTCTACATATCCATGAATAGGGCACATTTTCCCCCATTTCTTTATGTTTTTCATTGTGTCTCACAGAAATTCTCTGTAGTTTTCTTTGTATAGGTCTTTTCTGTCTCTAGTTAGGTTCATTTCCAAGTACCTCAATTTACAGTTGGCTATTGTAAATGGTATTGCTTTCTTGGTTTCCTGCTCTGAGTTCTCCTTGTTATTATAGACGAATCTCACTGATTTTTGGATATTGATCTTGTATCCTGCCACTCTACTAAACTGGTATAACAGTTTATATACTGGCTATAACAGGTTTTTTTGTTGAGTCCTTTGGCTTTTCTGTGTACACTATCATATCATCTGCATATAGCAATATTTTAGTCTTCTCTGTCAACCTTATTCATTGTCCAGCTCTCTGATCATAGCAAGTAAGTGCAAAGACCATGGCCTGTATCAGGCACACCTTGGTCTCTAGACAAAAATCATTGCTTCTCAGTACTCTGGAGAGGTCCTAATGCATATTTACCCAGTGAAATTCATTTTTTAATCTCCTGGCTCCTGTGCCAAGAGTATTGATTGCAGAACCAAGCAAGTTGTAACTGTTAAACAACCTCAATCTCTTCATTCATCATAGTGCTGCCAATGATAGCTGCCCCCTCAGGTACACCCATTCGCTCAGAATCCCATCAACTTTGTTAACAACCAGAGAGCCTAGGCCAGATTGGACATTCAGGCCCAGATACAAACAATACTAATATTCCAGATCTAAAGGAAACATAGTACTCACATTGGAAATGATCATATTGTGACAGCCATGTGGTGGGAAAAGAAGAGCAGAGACACTATGCCACAAGACAACAGTCATGGAGCAAAAGCTCAGGGATTAGAACCTTTCTCCAGTACTTCCCAAAATAAAAATCCCTCCTTGATATGGATACATGGGATTTGGACTTAAATCCTAAACATGATATAGAAATCAGTGTGAGAGATCAGCAACATTATGAGGTTCAAGACATCACAGAAGTGACTTGTGGCCTAAACCATCATATGAAAATGTTGCAGCAGTGGAGGGAGGTACTGTATGGGTAGTAAGGAGTGCAACCAATAGCTAATATTCAGAGCGAGGGAATGGACAAGACACATATACTAGGGGAGGGCACTACTTGTATGTTTATCTCTATAAGATTAAGTGTCTTTTATTCACTTCTTTCACTAAAATGCTTGTCTGTCAGACGTGTTCCATTTCTTCTAGGTTTTCAAATTTGTCATTATTTAGCTTTTCACAATATCCCAATATTTTAGATTTCATTTCTTCTGGTTCTGTTGTGACCTCTATCATTTCTTAATCCAATTATTTGTGTCTTCTCCTTTTTCACTTTTGCTAAGTTTGCCAATGTTTTGTCAATTTTATTGACCCTTTTGGAAAACCAGCTCCTGGTTTTATTGATGGTTTCAATTGTTTTTCTGTTTTCTAGCTCATTGATTTCAGTTCTTGTTCCTATAATTTCCATTCTTCTAGAGGCTGTGGGGTTAAATTGTTCCTTTTCTATTTGATGAAGGAGTTGTTTTGGAGGATTAATCTTGCTTCTTTCTTCATTTTTTATGTGTTTGCCTATTGCTATGAATTGCCCCAAGGACTATCTTAGCTGTATCTCAGAGGTGTTGGTATATTGTGTTTTCATTATCATTGTTTTGAGGAACTTTTTCCTTCTTCTTTAACCCAATAATGTTCTAGTAGGGTGTTATTTAGCTTTCACACTGGTGGCTTCGTAAGTTTTATCCTCTTGTGGTTAATTTCTAGTTTAATGGCATTGTGGTCTGAGAAGATATTTTGTATTATTTCCATGTTTTTGGATTTGTTGAGTCTTGCTTTGTGACCTAATACATGATCAGTTCTAGAGAATGCACCATGTATACATTTGAGAAGAAAGTGAATTGGTTGGGTGCAGTGCTCAGAATACATCCACAAGGTCAAGTTAGCTGAATGTGTAGTTTAGATCTTCTGCATCTTTGTTAAGTTTCTTTTGAGCTGACCTATCCTTTGGTGAGAGTGGTGTGTTAAAGTTTCCTACTACCGTTGCAGTTCTATTTCTTTAATTCTGTTGACAATCATTTTCTATATTTAACATTTGGTGCATGTATGTTGACCAATGTTACGTCTTTTTGATCTACTGTGCCTTTAATCATTATCTAGTGACTTTCCATATCTTTTTTGATGGTTTCATTCTGAAGTCTATTTTTATCATAGATTAGTATTGCCACTCCTACATTTTTGTGGATGCCATTTGCTTGGTATATTGATGGGTTTTGTGGGTTTGGTTTTCTCTTTATTTATTTTTTAATCCATTTGTCTACTCTTTTTCTCTTAATTGGTGCATTTAGTCCATTCACACTTAGTGTAATTATTGACAGGCCAGGTTTTATCATTGCCATTTTTCTATGTTTCTTTTATTGTTATTATAAGCCATTCACCATCCTTTGGTATCTCTGTGTGAAGATCTTCTCTTAAAAATTCTTCTCTATTTGGTCTTGTTTTAATAAAGTCTTTAAGCTCTTTATTTTCTGCTAAGGAGGTTATTTCTCCTTCATATTTTATGTAGAGCCTTGCTGGTACAAGATCCCCAGTTGGAAATTATTTTTTTTCCTGACTTTCTGTATATGTCATCCTATTGTCTTCTATCTCTCTATTTCTATCTTCTATTTCTGCCAAAAAATCAGAACTTAAATTTCTTTTCCTTAGTAGGTCACTCTTTGTTTTTCTCTTGTTGCTTTTAGTATTCTGTCCTTATCTTTTATTTTGGAAAATTGACTATGATATGTCTTAATGTTTTTCTTTTAGAGTCTAGTCTAGTTGGTGTTTGCTTAGTTTCTTGAATGTGAATTTTCTCATTCTTCATAATACCTGGAAAGTTTTCTTCTAGTATCTCTTCCACAGTTTTTTGCAATAATTTCTCTGTCCTTATCATATTCTGGAAATTTAGTCACAAGTATGTTGTTCCTCTTGTTGTCATCCCACATGATTCTAATGGTTTCTTAATTTTCTTTATGTCTCATCTCTGATTTTTCTTCTGGTATGTTTCTGTTGATGTTCTTATCTTCCAGATCATTGATTTTTCTGCTCTATCTTTTCTGTTCTACTTCTTTCTCTCTCTAGCATGTTGGAATCTTCTTCCATTTAATTCTTAATATTCTTTTTAAAAAATTTTTTATTATTATTTTGTGTGTACCATCAAATTAGATCTCACTACTACAGGAGGAGATTGCCCCTCCTTTCCCATCAGAGCATCTGGTGGATTTGAACTGCATACCTCTGGAATTGCAGTGCAGCTTCTTGCCAGTAGGCCACCAGAGCTCCCCTTAATTATTAATAGTCTTAATTGTATTTTCATGTATTTCTGTTATTTCCAGCACTGTGCTGACTGTACCCTCTCGATCTTGTGATGATTTTTCAAATCCTTGTATCTTTTATCTATAGTTTCAATTCTATGTTCTATATTTTGCATTTTGTTCCATAGTTGTGTATGTTCCTTATCAATATATTTCTTCTGGCTCCATGTCTTTGGAGCATTTGCTTTCTTGGTGGTTTCCATTGTTTCTTCTGTCCTTTGCATCTTCTTCTGTAGTTGTTCAAATAACTCCTCATCAACATATTTCTTCTGTTTCTCTACCTCTAGGTTATTCATTTATTTGTGGTTTCAATTGTTTCTTCCATCACTTGTACCTTCTTTCATAGTTGTTCCGATTTCTCCACATCAACATATCTCATGTGCCTTGTTGACTCTGGGGTATTCACTGGGTCTATAATATTCTCTACTTTTTTTGGGGGGGTGTTGTTGTTTGTTTTGTGTTTTTTTTCAGGGTTTTAATACCTCCCCCCAATTTATTTACAAAATGCTAATACAAATTTGAAAAAATTCTTTCCATTTTCCTTACCTCCCAACTCATCAAATTATACAACCCAATGATTAGTCCCCTCTTTCTCCCATAGATCCACATCCTTCTGCTTACATCCTCTCCCACAGCTCCTGGATCCTTATGCTTATTCTACAACCACTTCTCCTGGATCCTTATACATATTCGACAATAATAGTCTTATACAATATTTATCTTTGTGGGACTGAGTTAGTTCACTCAGCATAATGCTCTCCAGTCCCTCCCAAGTTAGGTAATAATTTACAAATGTATTGTTCCTGCGTGCTGCATGGTATGCCACTGTATGTACCATAAATTCTTAATCCATTCTTATGTGATTGGACATTTGGGCTGTTTCCATGTTCTTGCAAAGGTAAATAATGCTGCTATGAACATTTGTGTACAAATCTCTGTTTGTGTTTTAGTTCTCATATTCTCTGGGTATATTCCAAGTAGTGGGATAGCTGGGTCATACAGAATGTCTATGTTCAGCTTTTTGAGAAAGTGCCAGACTACCTTCCAGAAAGGTTGCACAATTTTACAATCCCACATTGAGAAGGTGTAATTTGTTTTCTCACAGTGTTTGAAGCTGCCTGCTGATTTCTTGACATTGTGTTAGGTTTTTCTTGATAAGCACTGGGCTGTTTCTATTGTGTCTGTATATGCTGTCAATAATTATTATCTTTGTGATGTTACTGATTAGTTGTCAGGTTAAAATAGTCAATCTATAGTGTGAGCCACTCACTCTACTAGAAGTCCTTTTTGGGAACTTTTTCATTCCCAAGGTCCTTCAGGTTCTCTCCATTCTACACAGCATCCCTACAGGAATCTCACCTTCATGTAATCCCGTGTCCCAAACTTCATTGTCCTCCTTTATCTATGGAGTGGCTGAATAGTATGAGACAAGCTGCTCCACTAAAACAGTTCTGTTTAAGGGGGTTTCAAGTCAGCTATATTTTTAGCCAACTAAGTTGCCAGTTGAGAAAGCTGAAGAAGTCATTCCCCTGCTTTTGGCTCTGTGTCCCAAACTGTTGTCCTGTTTGGTCCCATTGCCAAGGAGGTAAGGATCCTCAAATGTAGGGACCTATCCCCAGGGAAGTTTCATTCTTATCTCCTCACAAGTACCTCAAAGGGCTCACTCTTGAAGGTAGTTTCTCACCTCTTGCACTTTCTTTCCTGAAGCTTAATGGACTCCTTTTTGTCTGGAGTAATGAGATATTGGTGCTACCATTTTACACAGTTTGTATGCAGAGATGTCAGCGGACAACACTGCGTGGAAGAACAACAGGGCCTGCAATTGTCTTCTTAATGGATATTTAGCAAGAGAATACATTGATGTTTTTGGATAATTAAGATAATTGTGATTTTTTAATAATTCTTCCCTTCATTATTGCTCATGTCAATATGAAAAAAGCTTATAGTTTCTATGTTCTCTTCATGTGCTGACGTAAATTCACAGACAAGTTGAGGTGAACCTTACCTTTGTGGCTGAGAATTGGGTTATGCCAATACTGTGGATTCAAACCCTGTCTCTGCTACTTATTAATTGTGTAACACTGGGCCAGTTCTTATTGCCTATCAGTTTCTTCATTCATAAAATGGAAACAATAATAGCGACAACTATTATTGTAGAGTTATGAAATTTTAATGGATCTGGAGATAAAAGGACTGAGAATGGGAGGTGATATGTGAACAGATGTTAGCTATTATTGTTCAAAGTGTGTGTTGAGGAAAATATATTAACTCTACACATAGGCCATCTAATACAGGATTCCTGTGTGGAACTGGAGTGGTTCATAAAGGGAATTCTGTTGGTCTTGTCCATAAAGATTTGCACTGCTAGCCCAAATCTACCAGCAGCTCTATGGAGGAAAGATGAGCATTTTCCTTCCATATAATTTACAGGCTCAGTTATGAGTCAGTTGCAACTCCACTCATACAACAATGGCAATGAGTTTGAGATTGATATTTTACAATCAAAAATATATGATCAAATATATGTTTCAAAGGTTTATATCCACCAATTGCTCTAGAGATAAAGGAAGAACAATCTCCTCCTGTAAGAATAACTGTTTCTGAAAATCTGCTGGAGAGTCAAATATGAGTTGGTTCCAACTTGACTGTACACAACAACAACATGTCATTCACACAAATGAATACCCATTAATGGAAAATATTGGCTCTATGTCTCTGTCAACTGATCAACTTTGAGGCTTTCTTGAGCATTTAACAGTTAAGAGAAAATACAAAATTAGCACACTAACCATGCATCTTCAGGGATTTGTTGGTTAAGTCACATTACCAGAAAATTATGAAATCTAATTACACTATCTAGTTTACTTAAAAACAATTATCCCATTATTAAATGAAAAAATGTAAGGTTTGTTTTTAACTTTCATATATGCTAGGAACGAATATGTAATAGTGTTATAAGTTCTAGCCATAGCTAAATATCTTCTGTTGTTCTGCTATGTAAACTCATTACATAAGGATTAAATTAACTTTGCTTATGAGAGTTCAATGCCAAGAAAACATTAGTCTTGAAAACTTGGCAATTCTCTTTTGTCTGACAAGGAAATGACCCAATTTAAAACTTTCCTTTTTTTCTCTCATTGTCTGAAAATTCTAAATTAAAAATTCAACTGTACTAATATATCCCAGATGTACAACATATATGCATTTATATTAATTTTATGAAATTTAATGTTCCTTTATTTGTTATAAATTTAGTTTAATTTTGTAATATGCACAAGATTGACACTTATCCTTTATACAAATGAATGTATAAAAAGGGTATCTCTTTAATAAACAGTGGTAATTAATTAATTATTTTTGTTACATCTTCATAATTTATTCAGTATAAGTGACACCAAGCACCAGGCTTCATATGTATGAAAGACTGAAAAACTAGATAGGGTAAATGAGGGTCTTAGGAGCTTATAAGTATTTAAGAACTTTGTATGCCTTTTCTTGTTCTTCAGTCTTTTAGATTTAGCAAGGCTTGTCTTTGATTTTATATACTAATGTAGAAGGACGAGAAATCTCATTCCTTGCAATTTATTGCCTCTGAAAACCCACTGGAGGGTCAGTTATGACTTAGTTTCAGACTCAATAACACATAATAAAAACACTTCCCATTATTATTACTTGATAATTAGCATTATCAAGTACTGTGTTCATGTAATAAGCAATAACAAAATTAAAGCTTTTTGCTGTTAAGAGTTTGGATTAATTTTATCATACCATTGTTGTTGTTATTGTTAGGTGTTATTAAACTGGCTACAACTCATGAAAATCCTTTTTACATTAAAGAACAAGACCCTGCCCCATCTTGAACCATGAAATAGTCTCATAATATTTACTGGGCATAAACTCGTTGTTGTAATAACTGTGCCACTCCATCCCATTGAAAGTCTTTATCGTTTTCACTTTTCCAAGAATAATGTCCTTCTCCAGGGAACATTTCTTCCTGATAGACACTTGAGTTGCTGTGTTTGAATATGAGAGAATTTTCACTATTCCTGCATCTAAGGTACATTCTGGTTGCTCTTATTCCAAACTATTTTTGTTCTTTTGACAGTTCTCTCTCTCTCTCTCTCTCTCTCTCTATATATATATATATACATATATATATATATATATATTTGTTTTTATATGTAAAATATTGTTCTTACACATCACAATTCAAAAACATGAATTAATTTACAATATTTATTATTCATCTCATTTTCATAACCTTATGAAGAAATTGGAAATGGTACGCTTTAGGCCAGTATACCTTAGACATTTAAGTGATATCTTTGCTTATTGGAAAAGTGTTTGGTTATATATTTGCACAAATTATTTTATGTGTTGATACATACTTTAAAAAAAAAGTCCTTGGCTGATGATATGACCAGACTATTTACTCCCTGGGTACACACACACACACACACACACAATATAAGTAAAAATATAATAGGCTCTCAGATAGATATGTCTAAACCACTGTTCATAGTAATATTATTCTGAATAAAGTAGAAACAATTCAAGTATCCAACAACAAATGTTGTTCTTATGTGCTGTCGAGAGATTTGCCACTTATAGTGACCCTATGTACAACAGCCCTAAACCGTGCTCTATACTGTGCCAATCGCATTGCCTCTGACACACCCATCCTGATTACCCCAGTCACTG
>NW_006399789.1:19122570-19142087 GCF_000299155.1 Elephantulus edwardii
CATTTTGGTCTTTTCTTCCTCTTCTGTCTTTGTAATGACCATTTGCACTCTTCCTGGATGATACATTTAACATCCTCCCACAATTCATTTGGTCTTCTTCGCTCATTAGTGTTCAAGGCCTCAAACCTGTTCCTGAGATGAGTCTGAAATTCAGTTGGGATGAAATTAAAGTCATATTTTGACTCCTGTGGATTCTGTTTAATTTTCCTCAGCTTCATCTTGAACTTGCATATGAGTAGCTGGTGGTCTGTTCCACAATCAGCTCGTGGCCTAGTTTTCACAGCTGATATTGAGCTTCTCCAGGGGTTTTTTCCACAGATGTAATCGATCTGATTCCTATGCAAACCATCAGGTGAAATCCATGTGTATAATCTACGTTTATGTCTCTTAAAAAACGTATTTGCAATGAATAAGTCATTGATTGTGCAAAATTCAATCATTCTGTCTCCAGCTTCATTTCTGCCACCAAGTCCATGTTTTCCAACTACTGATTCTTCTTCCCTGTTCCCAACTTTTGCATTCCAGTCACCCATTATTATCAATGCATCTTGATTGCATGTTCGATCTATCTCTGCCTGTAAGAGCTGGTAGAACTCATCTATGTCTTCTTCTTTTGAATAGCAGCTGTAGATAAACATATAGAGAGATACAGATATATCTTATATTTTGTTCGTCTATTTGTTGTTCATCTTTCTCCTTAAAGACCAGTAGATTGAACATTGAGAAAACTCAGACGCATGAGCAGGATTTGAACCTGCGTGGGGAAACCCCATTGGATTTGAGTCTAATGCCTTAACCACTCGGCCAATATGTTTATCTACAGCTGTTTTTGTCAGCTCAACTCATTGTGCCAAGTAGGAACTATCTCATAACTGACCCTCCAGTGGGTTTTCAGGACACAATAAACCCCACTGACAGAGATTACTCATCTTTCTCCTGATGAGCTGCTCGTGGATTTGTACTATCAGAGAGGTGTTGCCTTTGAGTGAGCAGCACAACGGCCTATGGGCTACGTACATGAACACTTGTTTGTTGTTATATACTATTAAGTCAGAACCAACTCTTAGCTGACCCTCCAGCAGGTTTTCAGAGGCAGTAAATGTCATTAGAGGAGAGAGTACATCCTTCTCACTCAACAGTTGGTGAATTCAAAGCATGTACTTATCTCTGCTACTAGAGCTTGTTTACATACCTATAAACTCAATTAGATGCAGTAGAGTTGGAACCAATGCAAAGTTGACTCTCCAGGGAGTTTTTACAGGTTGTAAATTACATGGAGAAAATTGTTCATCTTTCTCCCGTGGAGTAGCTGATGGATTCAAACCATCTGCCTTTGTCTTGGCAATCCAACACCTTACTCACTAGGCCATCAGAGTCTCCTTGCATACACTCACAGTAGAATATTATTCAGACATAAGAATGAACAACATGTGATATATGTCACAACAAGGGTAAACCTTGAAAATAGACAAGGCACATATTTTATGATTTCACAAACATGGAGTATTTAAAATGGGCCAGTTTATCAAGATAACAAGTAGATAAGAGTTTATCAGCGGTTGTTGAGAAATGGGGCTTGTTCTTGATGAACAGTCCTGTTTTTGAACTGACAAAAGACCAACAACCTGGAAACATATAATGGTGTTAATTGTACAACATTGTTTATGTAATTAACACCACTGAACTATAAGTTATTTAACATTTAACATAACTAGAAAATATTTAACAATAAATAACCTGGTTAAATGTTAAATATCATACTGTGCATATTTTATCACAGATATATTTAGGTAAAAAAAGAAAACACAAAACATTTTCTATTAATCACTCTGGCTTATACATATTCCCACAAAGCTTAAGGACATATTAGAATCCCTCGGGGTTGTGGTTATGACCTTCAGTGTATTCCTCTAACTACCTTACCTACAAAAGTTCTTCTTTTCAAAGCATATTTTTAAGAAATATCAAACCAAAATTTATTTGAAGCCTGATTGATCATGAAAATCCAAACAGCTAACTTCAAGAAGAGTTCTAAAAGCATTCTGAACAATCACATTCATTATGAAAAATGCAGGGCTCTTTTCATCCCATATCCACAATATCTTAGGTTTGTAGACTTTATTTCAGTTTGTGACAGATAAAGCACTTTTAAAAAACTCAAGTTACAGAATTCCAGAAAGGAAACATTCCCTGTCTTCCTCTACAATGTCTTTCAGCAAGCTTAACTCTTTTTTTCTACTTACACTCAGTGAGAAAAGTTTTATAGGCAAGATCCTGTCTCAGCTCTCAAAACCTTGTTCTCTGGGAAAAGAAACAAACTGCCAAGCAGCTAATTGCAACCACAGAAGCACTAGGAGGTCAGGAAAAATAGAAACTGCAGTCACATTCTGAAATAGATGGAAACAAATGATAATAATAGTGGCCATTTATTGAGCTCCCACTGTGAGACAGATAACTCATATAAATCATTTCATTCAATATGACCAACTTTGGGAGACACATATTTATACTTTCCCATTCTGAGAACAGGCAACTGAACTTCAAAGAGTTGCCCAAGGTTACACAGCTACTGGCTGCCAGACTGAAACTGCAAACCAGCCCTGATTTCAAAGGCTCCTGCACCCAGTGGCAGCACCTGTTACATTCCAAATTCTTCCTTCCAAGTCTCAGCCACTTCTGCCATGGGAAAAGTGAGTAGCAGAGAAAAAGAGTCTGACAGGAGGGCCTCATGTAAAACATGCTCTCTGTTTCCTAAGGAATTTTAGAGGATGTTACACTCACTTAACCATGTCTCTCTGAAATGAATAAACAGCATCTGGGGAAATACATTTCTTACAGCAGTAGTCTCTACGCATCAGACAGTTAAAAAAAAATCTCAATTCCAGATGTTAATATAAAATTATCCAGATGCTACAAAATGACCATACAGAACATCAGAGACAAAACAGAATCATTTCAAAGTGGGACACTAATTTGACTGTTTGCTGAGTTAGAGGATTTCATTTTTGGGCTATTGGTTGTGTACGTGGTGGTAGGTTGTTTTGTTTTTCCATACATACATGCAGAATGCAGAATGGGAGATCAGGTGGCCTAGTGGCAGGAAGCTGTGCTGCAATCCCAAAGGTATACAGTTCAAAGTCATCAGCTGCTCTGCAGAAAAAGGATGGGCAATCTCCTCCCATGCGAGTTACTGCGTCTGAAAACCCACCAGAGGGTCAGCTATGAGTCAGTTTCAACTCAACACTACACAACAACAACAACAACAACATACAGCATGCATTCCCTTGAAGGTTGAAATAAGGTTGCAAAATTGTTTCCTTGTTTGAGTAATCAGTGGTCTTCAAAGTGCATGTCATATTTTGTGTATTTAATGTTTTTGTATTGAAGAATGTAACTCTCAGGTGTCTGAGAGATAAGATAAAAAAGAAAAAATAAAACATCACAACTATTTTTGCCTATTAAAAATGATGATTTAAGTTGGAGTCAAGAATAAGTGACAAAAAAAAAAAAAGTGACCAATATTTGCTCACTTGGTTTCTCAATGAGTTTGGTTTTATTCTGCCACAAAATAAATGGAATGTGAATACTGTATAAATTCCTAAATTGCTTATTTACTGGTGAAAATTTGATACTTGGAAGTTGGGCAATTAGGCAAAAGCCAAGATGCATGAACAAAGTACTATACTCTGCTCCTAGACATGAATTATCTGAAATGACCCTCAGCACATAAAATGTAGGGGACAGTGCTTTGGTCTGACAACTTCCTCCCGGTCCAAGTTTTGCATGAAGAAGCATAAACAATTGTTCTAGGATTCCCATTCCTCTCAGAGTCAGCCACAGTTTGTTGTGATCCACAGTCAAAAGCCTTTGAATAGTCAATGAAGCACAGATAGATAGATATTCCTCTGGTACTCTGCTTTCAGCCACGATCCATCTAACATTAACTATAATAATGCTAGTACCATGACCTCTTCCTAACCCAATCTGCACATCTGACAGTTCTCTATTGATGTACTGTTCCAATATTTTTTGGATAATTTTCAGCAGAATCTTGTTTGATTTTATATTAATGATATTATTTGATAATTTCCACACTCTGTTGGGTCACCTTTTTCTGAATTGGGAACAAATATGGATCTCTTCCAGCAAGTTAGCCAGGTGGTTGTCCTCCAAATTTCTTGGCACTCTTAATACCATCAGCCAGAAAATCAAAAGACAAATTGCTATAGGAATATCTACTGTCAGGGACCTCTCCAGATTACTCAAAAGCAACCATGTTAGTCTGAAGACTAAGGTGCACCTGGACCAGGCCATGGTTTTCACAATTACTTGCTATGCATCAGAAAGTTGGACAATGACTAGGGATGATAGAAGGAAAGTAATATCTTTGAGCTGTGGTGCTGGAGAAGAGTGTTGAATATATTCTAGACTACTAAGAGAACAAACAGGTTCATTCTGGAGAGGGTGAAACCATGCTGCTCCTTGGAGGCAAGAATTCTGAACTTCCATCTGATATACTTTAGACATGTTGCAAGGAGGGACCAGTCCCTCCTTGATTAATGAACAAAACATCAACATCAAGTAAACAGAGGGGCATCATGCTTGGAAGGGTGGAGGGACAGACAGCACAGAAGAGGAAGAACTTGGATTGACTCAGTGACTGGGGAATTGGGGGTGGTTGTGTTGGAGATGATGAGATTGGCACAGGATACAGCAGGGTTGAGAACTTTTGTACATAGGTTCGCTGTGAATTACAAACAACTCGATGACACTTAACAACAAAATAAAGACATATATATTTAACAACAAGTACAGAAAATATCCTGTATCATATCTTTATTTTAAGATTTGATTTAAGAACAAGTAAGCGAGCAAATAATTTCTATTCACATCTCAGGACACATCCCTTTGTAGTTTTTCTTAGGGAATGGTATGACTTATATCAATGGGAACTAAGAAAAAGTTTATTTCATTTCTAGTTTTGAGCTGTTCTTTTCATAAGATGACTTGTTTAGCTCTGTTTCCACAGCTGTGTTTTCTGGACAGAGTTGTAATGACGTTATATTTTTTTAAAAAAATAACTTCAAATCCTTTTTTCCAGACAAAAATATCAAAGTATTGTTCTACTAGGCATATATTTCACTGATTGCTCTTTATATGATTATTTTATATCTTTCCAACCTTGATTTGCATTTTTCTAATGGTATAAAAGTCCTCTAATTTTTTTTTTTTTAGTGAGAGGGAATACACACACACACACACACACATTGGAAGCAGAATATTGTCTCTAGAATCTCTATGAACTTTGATAAATGGTGATAGTTACAGAAAGTCTTCAGGCTTTTTGTTCATAAGGTTGCATGAGTCATGCTTGACTCAATGGCAATGGAAAAAAAAAAAACCCAAAAACCTACGTGTATATATTGGAAGGAGGAGTGGCATCCACTTCCATAATAGCTTGCCTCCGGAAACCCTATGAACCTGGAGAGAGGATGAAAGCTTAGAGGACTCTCCTTCATAGGGTTGCTATGAGTTGCCTGCGACTTGAAGGCACCTAACAACAACAACAACAATCTATCTATATCATCTATATCTATATCTATAGCATCTATATCTATATCATCTATCTCTATCTCTATCATCTCTATCTCTATCATCCCTATCTCTATATCTCTATCTCTATCTATTATCTATACATATAACTATATCTATAACTATCTAATCTATATATCTATATCTATATCTACATCTACATCTATAACATATCTATCTACCTATCATCTATCTACACACACATACATATATACACTATTTTTTATTATTTAATCTGTCTCTGAGTTTAGAGTCTAACATTCCTGAAGACATTGTTTCTTTTATCATTTTACAACAAATTTAGTGTCACTGGAACAGCTTCTTCAAATTCTGTCACTGTTTCCTTTTCTGATAAAAATCGCATTTGGTTGAAAGATTGTCTGTGTATTTTCAGAAAGAATGTTGGGTACCAACTGTGCTATTTTTCCAGTGATAAGAACAAAATGTCCTGCACCATTTCTCCTCTCCCTTCTAACAGAGGGCCTTAGCCAGGTCACAGGGAAGGGTGACTAATGTCCCTGGACTCCCCTCCACAGGATGTCTCCAAGACACTAGAGAATCTTGGCAAATTTCTGTAGAGTAACCCCGTGAGTAGAAAGAAGAATGTCAGTCCATTACAGGATCGTCTGGGAGAACATCTCTCCTCATTTTGTCGCTGTCCACATGATTTATCTCCCTGAGAGCAACCACTCAGGCTTCTAGCCAAATTTAGTTATTCTTTCTGTGGCCACAGAGAGCTTTATTCCTTGCCTTTATATAAATGGTATGTGTAAATAGTTTGGCCGTGTTAGCATCACAAACTTAATGGGGGTTAATGTGTGGAGACAATGCATAGAATCCAGATAATACAACATTAATTCTGAATACAAAACTGAACATTTTGCTTTTTATTTCTGTTTTTACATTCTGATTTTACCAGCTCTTTGATGCTTTTGGTTGGCCATTGTCTCAATAAAGATGTGCATGTTATATTTAGCAGAGAGATAAAGCAATATTAGTCTACCCCTTTTTAGGAAACTGGACTGATTTATCTGTGACAGTAACTTAGACATCACAGATTATCCCTTGCTTATTTGGGAATAAGTTAAAGGTTTTAAAATGCTCCAGTTGAAATATTTACCAAACCTTGCGTGGGTGAACAAGGTATAGAATATCTAAGTCTAGAATTAGAGCCCACATGCCAAAAAAGGAATCCCACTTTGCTGTTGTTGCTAGGTGAGTGAGCATGACTCATAGAAGCCCTGTGAACAACAGACTTGAACCTTATTCTATCCTGTGCTGTCCTCATCACCTGGGATACAAGGGAGCACATTGCTGCAGTCACTATGTTAATCCAGCTCCTTGAGGGTTTTTCTCTCTCTTGCTGATACTCTGCCTTTCCAAGCATGATATCCCTTTGCAAGGAACAGACTCTCTTGGCTACACACGTAAAATATGAGAGACAAAGTTTCACCATTTTGCCTACAATGACAACTCTAGCTGCACTTTGTTTTCAAGAAGTACCTGTTTGTTTTATTGTTCCACGAGATATTCAGAGATCTTCTTCAACACCATAACTCAAAGGCATTAATTCTTCTTCTGCCATCCTTATTCATTTTCCAGATCTCTTGCATAGCAAATGATTGAAAAGTCCATGGTCTTAACCTGGTGTACACTTGTCTTCAAACTGAATCTTACATAAAATGAACATTATTTGAAAAGAATCACAAAATAAGATATATTTTTACAAATGAAAGCAAGAATTCCAAATGTTTTCTGTTCTTATGGTGCTAACTTTTCCAATTTTTTATTTTAACAAGTACTTAGCCATTATTATTATTAAGAGAGAGAATGCTTGTCCTCTAAACTCTGCCTCGGTGACATATTTCTGCATGATAGATTTTTTTCTTTCTAAATTTAAGTTTAAAATTGAGTTTGCTCATTCTGAAGCCATTTTACAGCTCAGTACAGCAGCCTCTCTGCTCAATTTATTCAGAACTTCAGTAGCTGAAATAATCGTGATGAGTCAAAGCAATCGTTATGAATACGATCTGTCTGCCATAATTCCCTCCCATGTCATTTATGAGGAAACCATGCAGGTCTCCAAAATAACCATTGCCATCTTTCTCTCTCACTTCCTCTCTCTTCCTGAACCAAAATGTTTCTGTTCTAGAGAGGTCTTATTCCAGATTCTGAAATATCCTCCCTAATTTATCTAATCAGTTATTGTTTGGCAGCCTACTTGGTAAGGATTTGAGCTGCCTGCCCTTAAGTATGTGGTTAGAACCTACTAACTGCTATTGCAGGAAAGACATGAGCAAAATCCTCCTTTGATCTGAAAACTCGATGGTCCCATCTCAATAGTACGTAATAAAAATAATGTGGTCTCCAAAGACAACCTTTTTCTCTAGCATCTAACACAGTGTTTAACATATGTGAAGAAATGTGTTAAAATGATCAATTGGTGTTTTTTAAATGTAAGAAGTCGGTAATGACTATTTATTGTATATATTGTATTGTATTTATTGTACATATAAATTGTTATTTACTAAATGTAAAACTAAATAATCAAATGTCAATTCATTGAAATTGTATCCGATTCAAATTGGGCGCGATATCTCTTTAGTAATTGATTTCACTGTTGTTGTTGTGTCCAATCAATTCTGACTCATAATGTTCTATGGAACCGAGTAGTACTGAATCTAAGGATTTTCTTGCTGTGCTCTTTACACAAACAGGCTGCCGCTTCTCTTTCATAAAGCAGTAAGTTCAAACTGCTGACCTTCCAGTTAGCAGACAAGTGTTTAAGCTCTGCCCCACAATTTACTTAGTGATGTTTCATTTGGAAACTGTTTTCTGACAGCTAATTCAACATTAAAGATTATATAATTACAAGATCAATATATTTTCAAAAACCCCAAACAACAACATAAGAAGAAGGAAGGGTTTAATGTACCACCCCTGGATTTAAAGGAAAAAATGCAGAGATAAGGAAGGCACATTTATTTGAAGCACAAAGTGGTTCTTGAGTCTCAGGTCATAGATTTGAGGAACATCAAGGTCCACTGGCATAGTATAACAAAGATACACTCTTACTTGAATGACTAGCAACTGGGGTCTTAAACCTTGTGAGTAGCCATTTCTAGCATGACTATTGTTCTTTCCCTGTCTAGAACAATGAAGAGAAAAGAAAAGCATATAAGCACATAAAAGCATGTAAGTAATTACTGTGGTGGATGCCTCAAAGTCATCAATTCTTCTTCTGTCATCCTTACTCATTGTCCAGCTCTCATATGCATAGCAAGTGATCAGAAAGACCATGGCTTGAATCAGAGGTATGTTAGTCCTCAAACTAACATCATTACTTCTCAATAATTTGGAGAAGTCTTTAAAAGCAGACTTTTCCTACGGAATACATCTCCTTATTTCCTGACTGCTAGTACCAAGGGCTTTGATTGTGAATCCAAGTAAGATGAAGCTGTTGACATTTAAATCTGTTCTCCCTCGATCATGATGTTGCCTATCAATCCAGTGGTAAGAACTTTTGTTTTCTTGATGTTGAGATGCAGTCCATACTGAAGGCTGTATTCTTTGATCTTCTGCAACAAATGCTTCAAGTTCTCCTCACTTTCAACAAACAAGGTTTTGCCATCTGTGTAATGCTGGTTATTGATGAGTCTTCCTCAGATCTAGATGCCACATTCTTCTTCATAAAGTCAGGCTTCTCAAATAATTTGCTCAGCATACAGATTGAAAATTATGGCTGAACTATGCTGTTGTTTTTAGGTGCTGTCAAATCTCCTATGACTCATAGCAATGCTAGGTACAACAGCTCTGAAACCTGCCCTATCCTGAAACAGTCTCTGATTGCAACACATATTGTCATTTATTCCATAAAACAACATATGTGTGAAAGATCGCAGGTAAGGCCAATTTTCTCTGTTAACTTTTGTTCAAATAACAATGTACTGAAAAAGAACAAGTTAAAAAAAAAGAGTATTTCTTCATCCTCACCAGTAGCTGAAGAGAATAAAGTATAATAATGTACTCTCCTCTGTAAATTGACTGTCAGTTTTAACATTTGTGCAGGATTTCTTGGAAGGTTGCAATGACAACTCTTAAAACAACTAATATGTACATTTGTGATAGCTGATGGTGGTGTTATGTATTGTCATGTTAGAACCAAGGCATAGCTGACTCTATAGCAGGCTTTCAAAGGCTGTAAATGGCACAGGAGGATATTGCCCATACTTCTCCCAGAGAAGGGCTAGCATATTTGAACCATGTGTCTTTGGGTTGGTAGTGCAACTCCTTACCACTAAGCTGCTATAGTCCCTGTGCAATTAGGCTGCACCATATAAAGGTCTTGGGATATGTCTACATAGAAATAGTTACAATGATTTTCATTCTGTGAACCAAAGTAACACAGTTGTCAAGTCTAATCATTAATAACTGCTCACTTTTTTTGCTTCTTGGTGTCATTGAGTAAACTATGGCTCACAGTAATCCTATGAACAACAAATCCAAATCTCACCCTGTGCTGCACCATCTTTACTATCCCAGCCATGTTCGGACTGCAGTCACTATCAATCCATCTCATTGAGGGCCTTCCTTTCTTTCATTGCCCTTTCCTAGCATGATGTCTTTTCCCAAGACTGTTCCTCTTGGCATGTTCAAAGTATATGAGACAAAGTGTGACAACCTTTGACTCTCATGAGTACCCTGGTTGGACCTTCTCCGAGACAGATCTGTTTGTTTTTGGTAATCCATAGTGTATTTATTGGAAGCAGGAGTGGCATCTACTTCCTAAGCACCATGCATCTGGATACTCTATGAACTTTGAGAAAGGATGATAGTCATGGAAAGGCTCAGGCCTTTGGTCATAGGGTCACTATGAGTCATGCTCAACACGACGACAATCAACAACAATATAGTGTATTCAATATTCTTTTCCAGCACTTCCATTTAAAAGCATCACATCTTCTTCGGTCTTCCTTTGGTCATCTTTCAGATTTATAGGAAGCAAGTGAAAATACTATGACTTGGATCAGGCACACATTAGTCTTCAAGCTCATATCCTAGTCCTTGGAGCGGTCTTTGACAGAAAATGTTTCTCATACGATATGCCTTTTGATTTCTCGATGCTATTGTCATGCATATTGATTAGGGGGTCTAAGTAAAATGAAATTTTTTACAACTTCAATCTCTTCTTCATCTATTACAATGTTTATTGGGCCAATGGGGAGGATTTTTGTTTTCTTGATAATGATGTAATCTTTATTGGAAACTAATCTTGAACTCCTACTGAATGTGCTTCTTCAAGTCTTCTTCATTTTCTACAATGTTGTGCTGTATGCATAATAATTACAGATTATTAATACCAAAATGTTATTTACTACCCCCTTCTCCCCCCCCAAAGAAAGGATAGAGAGTAAAAACAGTTAAACTCATTTTTGCTTAATATTTACCACATTACTAACACAGGAGAAAATACCATTACAAAAGAACTAGGAGGTTTTATAAATTGCTCTTTCAGCACAGAGACTTCATTTCTGTTCGGTGCTTTTGTTAAAATATCGCATAGAACCGTAGTTATAGAGATGTATGAGCACACTTTTAATTTTGTCAAGTATTTCTATGCATTCTTGCAACTATAAGAAATTGCCACTTTAATTTGCTAAAAATAATCAAGTATTGGCAATTTCATATGGCTCAATTTAATAGTAGATTTGATTTTAGAATGCACTTATTGATTGAATAAAAAAATAAATAATTTGTATTGTTGAATGAAGCTAAAGAACACATGTATACAGGGAAATACAATTTTCTTACTTGTAATTTAGCTATGGTCCCTATTCTCCTTTGCAAAATGAATATCATAAGGTGTTTGTTACCCATGATTACAATTTATATTGTATTTCTCATGTGTTTCCCAGGCAGCAGAATTCAACAGAAGTTATTCATTTGTGTCTTTCCAAGGAAAATATTTGGCTGCCTGGTGGTCTGCCATGGTGCAAAATAGTATATGTCCTCAGGCTAAAATGCTTTGTAATGGATTTTTCTCCAGTTTTCATTTCATAGCAGGGGACCTGGTAAAGCAACTCCTGATATCTTTTTGTTTGCTTGCAAAGTGTAATCATAACTATTCCACTCCTAAGTCTCTTGTCTCAAGGACTTTTGATGATAGCTCTAGTGTTCAAAAAAAATTTCCCAGGCATCAGAAGTTTGTTTTAATAGCTTATAGATCCTTTGTTGTATTTCAAGTATACTTATGTAATAAAGATAATAATATAGTCTTTTTCCTGTATGACACTGATTAACTGTCATACACTCAAGGTTTTCCCAGCTGAGACTGTGGATGGCACTTAATTATTCACATAATATTACACAAACTCTTGTGACCAATTGCAAATACACATTTAGAAGACAAGTGATTGGACTTTAGGTTTCAGATTATAAAGTAGAATGACCACAAGTTTTGCCATCAAAAGATTTGGACAGAATAACATTGAACATTTAGTAGCAGAGGGACATCCATAAGTTACTGACCTCCAGTTGTTCAAAGTGTGTTTTATTATGTGTCTTCCAGTTAACTATGACCCATTGGAATCCTTCAGATCTCTGGACAACAGATCTGAACCCTGCTCTATCCTGCACCATCCTCACAATCTCTGTCATACCCAATGCCATTATTGAAGTCATTGTGTCAATCTATCTATCACAATGAAGCTCTTTGTCTTTTTGTTTGACCTTCTGTCTTTCCCAATGTGATGTCTTTATTTTTGTAAATTTTATTTTATTAATTTAAATGAACATTTACAGAGATTTTGGATTTCCATTCATTCATTATTACACTTTTCTCCCTGCCCACCCCTCTAGCTCCCCACCCCCCAGTTCGTTCTTCTCTTTGAAAAATTCCTTCATTGGTATACAATCTCCTCTGTCCCCTTCCTCACCCCTCGAGTACACTCCACTATGCAACCTTCATTCTGGACTCCTATGATAACCATAATACCCTATCATATATTGCTTTTAAACTGTTCTCTCCCTCGTGATGTCTTTTTAAAAGAACTTGCCCCTCCTGACAGCATGTCCAAAGAAGTAGGAAGAAGTTTCACCGTCCTTGCCTGCAACAATCACTCTGGGTGGACTTCAGTCATACTATTATGATAACAATTTTGGTCTCAAGTCTTTCCAGGGCTATAGTAATAATCACAGGATAGAATGTATGCCAAAATGCCTTGAACATGGTTTAGTAGTAAGAAATTGTACTGCAAAATGCAAGGTGCATTATTTGAATCCATTAGCTACTCAGCTACAATCTCCGTCTGTGCAATTTATAGCCTCTGAGCAGTTGTAAGTCAATTCTGAGCTGTGAGTTAATTCTGTAGCAATAGTATATAGCAAATATTAATAACAATAAGGACAAGAGTCTATGCACTAATCACCTTCTTTACTTGGATTTGATGCATTAAGTGAAAAATTTAGTCTCATTTTTGGTAATGAAAAATGAAACGGATTTCTAAACCTCTCTTACTATGTATGTATGGTTGGTACTTCTTTTCCCAAACCAGAATATTGTTATTGCTATTAGGGAGCTCTGGTGGCCTAATAGTAAGGAGTTGCACTGCCATGCCAAAGACATCTGATTTGAATCCACTAGTTGCTCTGCAGGAGAAAAAAAATCTGGAAACAAAGATTGATTTTGGTGTTATCATCTTCAGATTCCATGTCCGTTTAATTTCTCTTGACATCTTTATTTTTCATCTATGCAATACTGATTGAATGCGAACTTACGGATACATTCTAGGGATATGTATTTTTTTGTGAAGGAATGTAGTTCTAAATGAAAGTACAACCTGATGTTCTTTAGAAATGAGCATGGTTAAGACATGTTCTCATGCAATGTGGACATGTTTGCTAAACATTATCATCCCCTGGGGAAAGATATTATTAATGGAAAAACAGAGAAGCAGCAAAAGAAGACGCATGAATTAGTAATTATAACAATGACTTGCACAAAACAATAATTGAGAGGCAGCATACAACTAGAAAATATTTTACTCAGATAAAACTTTGTCTCACTTTCTGAAACTGATGTTTTATTTTTGTAATTCTAGATGTTTCAAGTATTATGTATTCTAATCAAAGTAGAAAAATTTCCTTTTTTTTAGAACAACATGCAAACATCATTAAATCAAGATAATTTCATGCCTTTTCTGCACATACTGATTGACCTCATGTTGGTCAATGCAAAAATAATTTCTAAAGAAGGAAATTCTGAATCTCTAAATAATTACAATCCCTAAATCTCTATTCATAACTGAAAATAATAATCCCTTGCTGCAGCTTTCCTGAAAGAACTCCTTGAAGGCTAGTTTCTAATTTCCATTTCCTTATTTCAATCCCTCATTTCTTTACATGTGTAATCATGTTATATGCTTAACATTATTACTTCAAAGGAGAATCTCCAAAACATTTTCCAATAGAGTCCTGGTTCATTTCTTCATTTTCAAGTATTTGCAATTCACCATAATGCTAGGTGATGAAAAACAAGAAGGAAAAAATATTCTCACTATATATATAAAATTCTGTCACATAGGAAATCAAAATAATATCAAAGCTCTCACTTTTTTTTTAAAGTGTCTTCAAAAATTAATGATGGTTTCTCTAGAGGGTTATGTGCCAGCCTGCCATATTTCAAAAGCAAAATCAAAGTAAATCTAAGTTGCATTTGAGTTATAGTCCAGGAATGTAGGAAGGGTTGTAGAAAGAAAGAGAGGAAATCATATGTAAATATCGAAAGGTCTCTGTCTGAGGGAACTGACGCAAAAATCACTATGGTAACCATGAATATTTAGTTAGTAGTCTTGTAACAACATGAAGAAATTAAAAGTAATAATCTCAGTAATAGAAAGAAGAGAATCTCACCTAATGGAAAAACACCGATTACCATTTGAATTATAGAATCCCTAAAGCAGTGCCAATTATACAGCTCTATCCTTCTCAATATTATTAATGTGATTCTCTACTCCCAGACACATTTTCAAGTATAAGTTAGATAACTTAGTTATAGCTCAAAGTTTGTTTATTCAACCACATGAGACTTTATCTCCAATAAAGCCTATCATTTTTCCTGACCCCCCCCCAAAAAAAAAACAATCAGTATCTAGTTGGTTAGTTAGAATAACAGGCAGCTTGGCTAGATAGTTGGTCTTCTAGTCTTTTCCCTAGACATACTGAACAGTACATCAGTTGTAGAGACATCAAAATGACAAAAATATTTGCTTAAAATATACATACAGCTTTATAAATCTCTCAGACTTAACAAATTAACTGACTTAAAGCTGTTTCTGAAATAACATTTTTTAGTAAACAATTTTTTTTATTTGCTCTCTGATGATTTCCAGATAAAGGGAAGTTCGGGAGGAACCAGTGTTTTAAGTACAGATCTAAATGCTAATTTCAAGGGGCAACTTGGACTGGCAGTTCTTAATCTTATCTTGGAGCAGTTATTTTAAGAAAAGAGAACACTTAGGCTATGACAACAGCTTTTGATGGAGTTGGCTCTCAAGGGCAACAGTTGGGTATTACAATTGTAGCTGTTCCCACTGGAGGGAAATCTGTTGGGTAAGTCTGTAGGGGGACTCAAGCACTTTTTGATGATTCTAATGCACCAAAGGCTCTGTAGGAGAAAGATAGGCAACCTCCTCCAGGGCAAAATATATGCTTGGAAATCCAGTGGAGGGTCAGCTAGCAGTCGGTTCTTATTTAGTTTCTCCCACCACAGTTGTTCTCTTACTGCTTCAAAATAATAGAAACACTTGTAGTATATTGTTTAGTCCACAATTTCTACTAGATTTCAGTGTCATTATGTCAAGACCTGTCAGGTAGTAAATTGTATCATGACATGAATGATACAAAATTATGATTTGAAATTAAACACTTTGAAGACTATTTTGCTCAACATCTCCTTCTGTTTATAGCCTGTATAATAATAGCACACAGTGCTAATCTGTTGCTGTTGCCATGTAGTGTTGAGTTAGAACCAACCCATAACTGACCCTCTCATGGGTTTTCAGAGACAGTTAATTGTACATGAGAAAATCACGCATCTTTCTCCAGCAGAGCAGCTAGTGGTCTAGAACTGAATGCTTTTAGTTCGCCAGCTCAGCTTCTTATCACTAAGCTTTCCTTTGTTAGGCTCTGATACCTGATACGTTTGTGGTTCTCTCATAGCTCAGAGTTTGTCTTCCTCCTTTGTGTAGAAGACCAGGCAGGTAGACTCAGTATCTGCAACTCTTTCTCGATGTTGTTATGGGCCACTGAATCCAGTGACCTGTGACTCACATATCAGCTCTGAAGCCAGTCCTATTCTGAGCCAGACTCATTGACTTTAACACACCTACTCCTATTGCCCTTGTTATTGTATCAATCCATTTCACCCAAGGTCTTCCTCTCCTACACTGTCCCTCCACCCTTCGAAACATGATGTCCTTCTCCAAGGCCACAGTATGTGAGACAGAATGTCAAAATCCTAGCCTCCAAGGAGAAACCTGATTTCACCCTTTCCAAGACAGAACTATTGGTTTCCTTGGATGTCCATGGTATGTTCAAGACTCTTCTCAGCACCACAACTTGAAGGTATCAATTGTTCTTCTGTCATTCTAAGTCATTGTCCAGCTCTCTGATGTATACAAAGTAAATATGAAGACCATGGTCTGGATCAGGTACACCTTAGTCTCTAGACTGACATCATTGCTTCTCAGTACTCTAGAGAGGTCCCTGAGAGCAAATTAGTTTTGTTTTGTTTTCCATATTAGCTAAGTATATTTATCTAGAGGACTGGATAAGGAATTTAGAATACCTTTTCTGTAAAGCTGCATGATTAATATTTATTGACTTGAGACTGGCAATGTTCAATTAAAGAGAGGAGAGGGGTTGAGAAAGATTGTGGGGGTAGGTGAGAAGTGTAAAGGTAACAGTATCAATGAGTTTGAAGAAATATGCAGAGATCGTATCATTAAGGTGTAAGATGCCAGAAGGAAAGGCTGAGTGTTATGCAGTGATGATATGGGAAGACAGTGGACCCCAATTTAGATATAGAGCCTGAAGCCCAGACAAGAAAAAATGAATGAGAGGTTTATCTAAATTATCTTTCAGTTCTAAAATTATGCAATTAAAATTTTGGACATCACCCAAAATATAACATTTTGAATAATCAAAAGCTTTAGAATTTATCCCCAAAATTCTCCACAAAAGTGACAACCCAAACACTGTAGACTTATTATCTGAAGTTATTCAAGGAAGAATGATTTGTTTCTATGCTTTACTGCTGAAACATAAATGTTACTACTTTATTATTGTGTTAAAATTGAGACACATTTATTTCAGAATGTCATGTTTAACAGTTGTCCTTAAGTATAATGCTTATATTGTAAACAAAATCACAATAAACATGGGTGTGCATATATCTGCCTCAGTGGCAGTTAAGGTTTCTTTAGAGTATATTCCCAGTAGTAGAACTTCTCGGTCAAATGGTATTTTTATTTGCAAACTTTTGAGAAAGTGCCATACAGCCTTCTATAGTGGTTGCTGTACACAAGAGCGAAGAGTTGGATACAACCTAAGTGCCCATCAACAAACAAATGGATAGAGAAGCTCTGGTATATTCACACAATGGAACTCATTCTATATTATTCAAAATGGATGACCCTGAAGGACATTATGCTGGGTGAAATATCTCAGTCACAAAAGGACAAATACTGCATAGTGCCACTGTTGTAGAATGGCACTGACATCGGGGTTGGGAAAAGACTGAGAAAAATTGGATAAATTATGTTTACTGCATTGAAACAAATGAGGGAGAGAGCAGTTTAAAAGCGATATGTGATTGGGTATTATGGTTATCACAAGAGTCCCGAATCAAGGTTGCATAGTGGAGTCCATGGGGGTGGGGAGATTGTATACGAATGAAGGAATTTTTCTTTTACTTTTCAAGGGGAGGACCTAACTGAGGCAGGGGCTGAGGGGTGGGCAGGGAGAAAAGTGCAACAATGAATGAATGGAAATCCAAAATCTCTGTCAATATTAATTAAAATAAACAAAAAATTAAAAAGTATCTTACTTCTGTTTCTCTTACAAGCAGAATAAAATTTCTATTTAAAAGTTAAGTAAAGTTAAACAACAAATAGATACCGCTCCTTGTTTTTCCATGTTGGTTAATTAACATGAGTTAAAGAATGGAGAATTAACAAGGTAGGGCCAGCATGAGTTAGTGGTTTGTACATTACTTAAAACAATTAACTAGATATATTTATATTGCTTTGTACAATATTTCTTTGTTGATCACTTTTTTAAAAAAGTTAAAGTATAGGGTTTTTTGTCTTTTTCAAAACACTGGATATATATTGGGAGAGTTCTGGTAGCACAGACCATAGTGAACCTGGCTGCGAGTCCGAAAGCTGCACGTCTCTGGCCATTTGAATCTACTAGTTCTGGGGCAAACAGTGATCAGTCTTCACCCATGATGGGTTTCAGGCTTAGAAGCCTCACAGAGCAGTGCTACAAGTAAGAACTGACTCAACAGCAGAAAGCTTAGGAATAATAAGGAACCAAATCATAGTTAACACACCAGTATGTTTTGGAGGCTGTAAATGACACAGGAGATTATATATCTTTCTCCTGTGGAGCTGCTGGTCGATAGAAACCAGTCACCTTTAAGTTAGCAGTGTAACTCCCTATGGCTACACCGCAACCTCGGTAAACACTGAAATCAAGAGAAAAGTGATAGAAATCTACTCAAATATATCCTATCTCCAATGTCTATGGTGGTCTTTAGTGTGTAGAGTACAAAGCCACCTTTTTCACCTACAGCTTCAGACTAGAGAAGACACAGCTAAGCCTTCATTGTCCATTACAGCCTCCAAACACCTTAATCATTAGCAATCCCACTTGTCAGGAAATTCTCCTTATATGTAAAATTAATCATTGGCTTTCTGACTTAAACCCATTTCCTCTGCTCTGATCTCTATTGGAGATAGGAGACACATATTTGATGAAGGCAGTTAAAATTCTAATCACCTTGAATTTTTCTTTCTCATTTAATAACTCATCTAAATGTACTTTTGCTAAATCAGATTTTAAAGTCTTCCTGACATTAATTACTGATATATTCAAGTCTGTCTGACAGGCCTATTTAAGTGCACTGATAGTGCTTTTCTCCTCTTACCTCTCCATTCTCTAAGGGATGTATCTTGGAATAAAATGAAGTGCAGATGACCTCGTCGTCTTTGGCATACGACGGTGGCCCGGTGCGGGGATATATGTTGTAGAGGGTTAGACACTCGGTGTCGGTCACGGCGTGGTACTGCCACGGCTTATAGTCCACATCATCCAGAGAGCGCTCCAAGATCCAATTTCCAGGTCGAGGGGAGTTAGCGGCTTTCACAATCACATACGCAATCTGGAACACCTGGAGAAGGACAACATCAGCCGACCTTTTACTTTCACTGTCTTCTCAGCATTTTACTTTCATCATTCGACCAAACGCTACAGTTCATTTTATTTTAGATAATGAGATAAAATTATTTCATGAAATAGAACTATTTAATTCTATTGCGATCTCATCATTACATGCTCAACGTAATAACTTTTTGCTTCCTATTAACAGCATGCCTTTAAAAGACATGGTATAAGATTGGGCTTTAATTTTGTAATAACTCTTTATCATTATTTGACCTATTGTTTTTAACTAGATTATAACCATTATTACCTTAAACAGTTTTCCCATACCAATTTACACACATGACTCTGTTAGAGACTGTAAAACGAGAGATCGGCATTCCAAGTATGAATACTACTTGATAGTTCAGAAATCAAATTTTCTTGTATCACTTAACCTTCACACTCAGAAAAAAATTAAATATAATATTTAATATAATTAT
>NW_006399789.1:19142583-19143497 GCF_000299155.1 Elephantulus edwardii
GAACAGCAAGCAACAAATGCTGGCGAGGTTGTGGAGAAACTGAAACCCTTATTTGCTGTTGGTGGGAGTATAAAATGGTGCAACCACTGTGGAAGGTGGTATGGTGCTTTCTCAAAAAGTTGCAAAAAGAGATACCATTTGACCCAGCAATTCCACTACTGGGAATATACCCCAAAGAGACCATAACTGACATCAAAGCAGATATATGCAAACTCATGTTTATCATGGCTTTGTTCACAATAGCAAGGAGTTGGAAACAACCTAAGTGCCCATCAACAAAAGAATGGGTGGAGAAGCTGTGGTATATTCACACAATGGAATACTATGCTGCATTGAAAAACAAGGAACTCATGCAATATTTTTCAAAATGGGAGGCCCTGGAGGACATTATGCTGAGTGAAGTATCTCAGTCACAAAAGGACAAATACTGCATGGTGCCACTATTGTAAAACAGGACTAACATGGGGTTGTGGGAAATTGAGAAAGATGGGATAAATAATATATACTGCATTGAAACATATGAGGGAGAAAACTGTTTAAAAGGGATATGTGATTAGGTATGTTTGTCATGACAGAAGCCCATAGCGAAGGCTACATAGAGGCATAGACCTGTGGGAGAGATTGTAAAACAATGAAAGAATTTTTCTTTTACTTTTCCAAGAGGGTAGTGTACTAGGGGGGAGGGTTGGGAGGGGAGAAAAGTGCAACAATGGATGAGTGGAAATAAAAAAAAAAAAAGAAGATTGTCTTTAAAAAAAACCCCAAGAGAAAAAACATAATATATGGGAATTATCATAAGAAATACAGTATTAATGTAGGAGTGTGAGAAGCACAGTATACAAATGAAATTGAATGTATATGAATTTTGTATACAAAGCAATATAAAATAAAAATAATTTTAAAGCAAAAAACAA
>NW_006399789.1:19143597-19150480 GCF_000299155.1 Elephantulus edwardii
AGAAACTGCACTGTAATCCCAAATGCATGCAGTTTGAATCCACCAGCTGCTCCATAGGAGAAGGATGGACAATTTACTCTCGTGCGATTTACTGTCTCTGAAAACCCATTAGTAGGTCAGTTATGGGTAGTTTCCAACTTGATAGTAAATTAAAACAACAATGGAGGGACAATCATAGCTTTGAATTGTGGTCTCAGGATTTATGAGACTGAGCAGAAAATTTTATTTTTGCAATTCTTTTCTTCCTTTTATGTAAGTTATAGCCAATAATGGGTATAGTCCTGAGTAAGAATGTATACATAGAATTTACAGAGAGCATATCACATAAGGCCTGGCAATAAATACTGATATAAGTCAATTCTCCTATATTCCAGTTTAAAGATTACGGTGTTTATAATTCAAGCCATTCCAAAACACTGACAATTTCATGAATGGTCAAATTACAAACAAATATGTCTTGGAGAGGGTGCAAATGGAGGGCTCTTTGGAGGTAAGAATGATGAGACTTCACCTCACATTTTTTGGGTATGTTGTTTGGATGCGCTATTCCTTGGAGAAGGACATGATGCTAGAAAGGGTGGAGAGTCAGTGAAGGGAAGGAAGACTCTGAATCAGATGTACTGGGGCGGTGACTGTTGCAAAGGACCCTTGTGTGTTAGGAAGTGTGAGGGTGACACAGGATAGAACAGGGTTCAGATCTTTTGTACACAGGGTCCTTATCAGTTGTACTCGGCTCAGCAGCACTTATGAAGAACAACAATCCAAGTCATGGTGTTTTCAGTAGTTTCCTATGCATCGGAAAGTTAGACAATGAATAAAGATGACCAAAGGAGATCCAATGTCTTTGGGTTGTGGTGTTTGTGAAGAATACTGAATACCAATGGGCTTGAGTGTGTCAGGGATTGTGAGGATAAAGGTGGAATAGGGTACTGTTCAGATTGGTTGTTCATAGAGTCACTATGAATCAAACCAAATCAGTGGCACCTAACAACAGCTTAAAGAAGAAACAAATCTGTTTTGGAGAAAGTGCAAACAGCATGCTTCTTAGAGACAAAAAGGATGAAACTTCATCATCTATAGTTTGCTGAGGTTTGTTGTGTGTGTGCTGCTGTAGAAGAATACTGAATAAAACATGGACTGCTAGGAGATTAAATAGGATCATCCTAGAAATCAAGCTGCTGCTTAAAGGCAAGGATTCTGAATCTTTGTCTGATATACTTTGGGAATTTAACAAGAAGAGACTGGTCCTTGGGGAGAAGCCTCATGCATAGGAGGGTGGATGGACAGTGGAAGAGTGGAAAATTCTCAATGAGTTGGATTGATTCAGTCACTGGAGTGGTGGGGGTAGGTGTGTCAGAGATAATAGGGTTGACACAGGATAGAACAGGATTTAGGGCTATTGTACATAGGGTCGCTATGAAATGTAAGCGACTTGACAGCGCATAATAAAACACAATACTTTGTGTATTACAAGATTGGGCAGTCCTTTGAAAAGAGACATACTGGGAAAGGTGGAGGAATGGGGAAGAAACTCTCTAAAAAGATGAACTCACATGGTGACGTTATATCTTCATAGTTTAATATGGGATATTTTCACAAGCAGGTACATTATAAGCTATTAAAAAGCCTACAGGGCACAGTTCCATTTTGACAGAGAACACCATGAGTCAAGATCTACTTAAAGCCTACTGGTAAAGATCAGTGATATTTCTGAAGCACTCAGTCTAAAAATATAAAGAGCTGGCACAGAAGGGGTACAACACAAATAATTCTGAGAGTAGTCCTCTGAGATATTTGCTAGAATGTAGGGACATTTGTATGCAGCGAGGGGAAAGTCAACAGCCATCAAGTGACTGAAAGAGGGATGCTATCTATTCAAGGGCACATATACAAGAATCGGTGGTTAAAATACTGAAATGCTTCTCTATCTGTTGGTAATTCTCTTGCTCAAATGTCTACTCTCTTTGAGACCATTTGGTTAACCCAAGTATAATAAGGAAAACTCAAGATATTTGTTTTCATTGGCTTTGGCTTTGATCATTCAGTGTTATTGAATGTCATTCCTGTTGATAAATATTAGCTAGTTTATATTTACAATATCCTCTCATGAGATTAACCACCTCAAAAAACCCTCTGGAGGGTCAGCTACAGGTTGATTCTGACTCCACGGTACACAAAACAACTTTCAAGTAAAAATGTGGTATACATGCATATTTATGTATGAGTACATAAATATTTGGAAAAGGATAAACATGAAAGTACTATAATTCTTACCCCTAGTTTCATTTTTGAGTGTCAGAGAAAGAAGTCAAGACTTAGTACTAAGACAGGATTTAGGTAAAAAGAAGAATATTCATGAGCTGAAGTGAGAAAACTAGGAGTTTAGGCCACTCTACATATTACTCTGAGCCTGAATATCCTACCTTGCCTGCATCCCATGTGGGTAAATTTGGCATGTAAACACATTTTTTTAACATACCTTGATGCGTCTGGACTGTTAAAAATAACTCAACTCTCTGGTATGATTTTGAGGAAGAAAATTTATACCAGTTCCTGTGTCCTCAAAATAATTACAGATCTGAGAAAATGTGATCAAACATCATTGTTTTTAAAGACTGTGTTGTAAATATGAGAGCCAGTGTACAAGATTTAAAGTCCCTTGGCTTTTCATTGTGTTTATGGTAGGTAGCTGCACTGTCAACCCAAAGACAGGTGGTTCGTACTCACTAGCTTCTCTGATGGAGAATGATGGATTTACTGTCTCTGAAAAGACCACAGGAGGATCAGATATGAGTCAGCTCCAACTCAATGGCAAATAACAACTTCTCTAAACTGGGTGTTTTATGCCCCCCATACCATTGCCATGGAACAAAACACTAATCTAACCCCCTGTTCTAATTCCCTAAAGATTACAACCAAGAAAATCATATAGCATTCCTAAAGCAAGACAAATTGATTATAATGTTAATCTGAAGCTGTAACAAGCAAGAATATCCAGGAGTATGGAAGTGGAAGAACAAGGAATGGAGGGATGCAAAGTAAAATAAAAAGGGTAATGCAAATAAATTGTGTTTATGCTTAATTATTCTCCTGCAGAATCTGCACATGGATCAAGAGGACATGCATTAATTTGGACAGAACAGGGAATTATCATCAGATTAAAAATAAATGAACAACAATCTTACATGGCAGGGTTTTCATATTTCACAATATTTAAGTAATTTGTATATTGAACAAACGATCCATGCAACAAGATTATGCAAAGAATGCAGCATCAAGACTAGGGGAAGATTCATTAATAGACGGTTACATCCATATGATACAGACTCATAGCTTAAAATTGGCAATGTGATACACTTAGTAATAAAGTTCAAAGACTACAGTCACCAGTCTAGGTTATACCTGACATAAAAGGAAAAAAAGAGCATAACTCAAAAAGCAAGATTATGATAATTAAAGGGAAAATATGAAGTTGCAGACACCCATGAAAGTAGCAGTCACATAACCAAATCATATTATCACACTGGGAAAATCTCTTTAAGGTTCTAAAAAAGAAAAGATGAACTAAGATGTGCCTGACCCAAGTTATAGTCTCAATAGTTTTATATCCATGTAAAAGTTAGATATAAGAAGATAAAAGGAGAATTAATGTATTAATGCATTGGTTGTCAAAAGGATAATGAATTTCCCATGAATTGCAAAATAAGCAACAAATCACTCTTAGAAGAAATAGAACCAAATTTTCCATAGAAACAAAGATGGCAAGACTGTCTTGCTTGTTTTAGGCATGACTGCAGGGAATATAAAGCACTAAAAAGGAAGCAGATTTGATAGAGAGTCAGTAAAGAGAGGAAAACAATTTAATAGGCTGACTCAAACTTATTGAAGACCATGAAGAAAGTGCATTATTGGGCACTGTTTTCTTCTGTTACTGAGAAAAGGTGGCCATGTGATAGAGCCAGCTTAATAGCAACTAACAACAATAGCACTCCTTGCTTAGAGGAGGCCTGCATAGAAATCTAAGATTCCTTATCTGTGGCAGCAAGGATGCCCAAAACAGACATTAGGTATTTACAATAGTGTAGTAAAAGTGCCCAGTATCAGTTATGAATTATTCATTTAAAAATGTGCCCTAGATCTGAGTAAATCTCTAAACTTAATTATTGTTGTTGTTATGTGCCTTCAAACCGCCTGCAATACAATAGCTCTGCAGCCTGCCCTGTTCTGAGCCAGTCTCATTGGCTGAGACACACCTAACCCCACTGCCCTAGTTATTATATCAATCCATCTCTACCAGGGACTTCTCTCCTGTACTGTCCCTCCACTCTTTCAAGCATGATGTCCTTCCCCAAGGATCAATCCCTCCTGACCTCATGCCCAAAGCATGTGAGATGGAACTTCAAAATCTTAGCCACCAAGGAGAAAATTGGTTTTGACTTCTCCAAGATGGACCTATATGTTTTCTTGTTGATCCATGGTATGTTTAAGACTCTTCTCCAGCACCACAACTCAAAGGCATTGACTGTCATCCTTAGTCATTGTCCAGCTCTCTGAGGCATATAGCAAGTGATTGTGAAGACCATAGCCTGGATCAGGCACACTGTAGTCCCTAGACTGACATCATTGCTTCTCTGTACTTTGGAGAGGTCCCTGAAAGATTTTCCAAGTGAAATTCATCTTTTGACTTCCTGACTACTGTTTTCCAAAAATACTGTAGGGAGTAACAGAAGAAAATAGTAAATAGCTCTAAATGAATATAATAGCAAAAATAGACTATTATAAAACCTCTCAAAAGTACTGAAGAGCAACGATGTCAGGCTGGAGACTAAGGTGTGCCTGATCCGGGCTATAGTCTTCGCAATCACGTGCTATGCATCAGAGAGTTGGACAGTGAATAGGGCTGATAGAAAGAGGATTGATGCCTTTAAGCTGTGGTGCTAGAGAAGAGTGTTGAATATACCATGGACTGCTAGGAGAACAAACAGGTTCGTCCTGGAGAAGGTGAAGCTAAAGTGTTCCCTGGAGTCAAGGATTCTGAAGCTTCGTCTGACATATATTGGGCATGTTGAAAGGAGGGACTGGTCCTTGGAAAGGGACATCATGTTTGGCAGAGTGGAGGGGAAGCGAAGGAGAGGAAGACCTTTGGTGAGATGGATCAATTCTGTGACTAGAGTGGTGGGAATAAGTGCTTTTGAGATGGCTAGGTTGGCCCAGGATAGAACAGCATTTAGAGCTCTTGTACATAGGGCCGCTATGAATCACAAGCGACTCGATGGCACATAACAACAACAACAACAAACAACAAAACAATTAATTAGACAGAAAATGTGTGTTTATGTTTGAAAAAAGTTATTTGCAAAGAAAGGAAAAAATGATAGTAGAGATTAAGAATATATTAGAAAATATATCAAATAACAACATCAAAAAGAAGTGACTTCTCCCTCTCCTCCCTTTTGATTTTGTATGCATCTTACTAGTAAATACTTTAATCTCTACAATAATGGTCTTAGGCAGTATCTATCCTTATGAGATTGAGTTAATTCACTCAGCATAATGCTCTCCAGCCTCTCTCACGTTCTGTAGTATGATTAAAAATCATTGCTCCTGAGTGGTGCATAGTAGTATTCCACTATGTGAATAAACCACACTTTCTCAATTCATTTATTTGTTGCTGGACATTTGAGTTGTTTCCATGTTCTTACTATTATGAATAATGCTGCTATGAACATCAGTGTACAAATCTCTGTGTTTCAATTCTATTTTCATTGCTGTATATTTCTAGCAGTGGAATGTTGTTATGTGCTGTAGATTTGCCCACAACTCAGCAATCCATGTACAACAGCTCTAAACTCTGCTTTGTACAGAGCCAATTTCATTGACTCCAACACACCTACTTCCATTACCCCAATCACTGAGTCAAACCATCTCATTCAGGATCTTCCTCTCTTGCTCCGTATCTCTACTTTTCCAAGCATGATGTCCCTCTCAAAGCACTTGTACCACCTTGCAACATGCTCAAAGCATGTCAGATGTAGTGTCACAATCCTTGCTTGCTAGGAACAGCCTGGTTTTAGCCTCTACAAGACAGACTTGTTTGTTCTCCTGGCACTCCATGGTATGTTCGATACTCTTCTCCAGTATCACAACACAAAGGCATTAATTCCTCTGCTATTATTCTTACTCACTGCCCAGCAATCTGATGCATAAAAAGTAATTATGAAGACCATTGCTTGAGTCAGGCACAGCTTAGTCTCTAAAGTAACATGTTTTCTCTTAAATACTTTGGAGTGGTCCTTTATAGCAGATTTTCCCAATGTAATTTGTTTTTAGCAGTGGATTAGCTAGATCATATAGAATTTCTATGTTCAGTTTTTTTTTAGGAAACATCAAACTACCTTCCAGAGTGGTTGTATCATCTTATAATCACACTAACAGTATATGGGAACTCCAATCTAAGGGTGGGGAGGTAGGGAAATCTTGAGGTTGCAGAGTTTGGTGGACAGAAGGAGGGGGTGAAGTAATTAGGACGGATTTAGTTGGGACCTAAAAAGGTAGGCATCGAGCATTGGTGATTAATTTTATAAAACACAATATATGGACCTACAATCGGGAGAAGATAAGATAGATGAATGTGATATTTTTTTATTTTTTTTAAATGGGAAAAACATATTGGGGGTACAAGGAGGTGAGGGTTGGGAGCAGAAGGGTGAGGATGGGCCAGGATGCAGTTGCAGAGCTGCACAGTTTGGTCGATGGGGGGGAGCAGGTGAAGGAAATAATGAGGGTCCAGAGGGGACCAGATGCTACAGAGGAATGACAAGCATTTTCCAATGGTAATTATACCAACTGTCTTATTGATTTGGGAATTGGATGCCGACTCTCT
>NW_006399789.1:19153792-19162280 GCF_000299155.1 Elephantulus edwardii
CAAAAAAGTCATCTATAATTAGTTATAGAAAAAAAAGAGTGGCTATATACATTCTGACTTAATCAAGAAACAATTATATAGCTATATGGAAGACAATGGGAAAAACTGAATACTAAGTGGATATTTGTTAATACTGAAAAAATAGTCATACTTTTTAGTTATAACAATAGCTATTTATAGTTTTAAAGCCTATGCTTAAGAGACACTTACTAAAATATTAATGGAAAAAGTGAAATATATGATATCCTGAATATAATTAGAGTTGGAGGGGAGGGTGGGACACTGAGTGCAAAGCTGATTCAGAAAGCAGTTGTTCATTTTTTAAGTACATTGTGGGTACTATGTATTAAAGTAGTTTTCCTTATACTTCTGTGTACTTTCCAAAATTTTATAATGAGAGTGAAAATTATTACTAATATGTCTCATTTTCACAAACAAATAATTATCTTCCATGTAATCATATTACCACTACTGGTAATTTATATACTAGCTCTTCTAGAGCAAACACTTAATGAGTATTTTCAATAATTTTAATAAATGATTAACAATGCCTCATACTGTGGCTGCACGATATTCTGAACTCAAGAAATATGTCTTAATAATTCTTTCAAATTAATTATCACCTCTAAAGATTGGCCCAGAAGTACCAAAATTTTAGTCCAATCTTAAGCAACGTAGTAACCCAAGCAAATGTAATCTAAATTGAAATGAATTAGGTCCTCCCTCAGCTTATTAATGCATTTAGCCCTCAATGCTTCATTAAGTCGCTATCATTTTTAACAATGTTAGCTGCAGGTAAAACTCAGGCAAGTATTTTGCTTTAGTACTGCCCTTGACATCTATTCTCTTCTCATATATTTCTCTCTTATTTGAAACAATCTATGGTTTCAAAAGATTGGCCTGACTTCTGTGAGCAAGTCATTGACACAGCATGGCTTTCACACCAGCTACTGGTAAAAGAGCAGGTAGGCTGAGTCCCACATAGAACATCACAGTCCTTTCAATGAAACCATCAGAGAGCAAAATATTGGTGTGAATCACAGACTATCAGAAATGTGACAGTTTAAAGCTTGTCTTCTAAAAATCATTCTCCCTAGAGATATATCCAGCATTGCCTTTGTTTTTGTGCTTCTGAGGCACCTGAGTTTTAAAAACCTACGAGTTCTCCAATTTATGACAATACAGACATGAGTGAATCACTCTAGTTCAAAGCATTTGAAGAATAATAGCAAAGATTTGTAGTGATGAGAAGAGTTGGGAAAATAACCTTAACATTTTAGAATAACAAATCAAAGGTAGAATGAGACTTTCAGATCTTGGTTCATGAATTATTTCAACAGATCAGAGTCACTTAACATGAATTTCACATTAGTTACTAAAATTGAAATTTCTTCAGCTATTTTCATGCTTATGAATTACCCCACCTTCTTGTCCTTCTCCAAGGACTTATTTAAGAGTAGTCAGTATCGCACGGTGTAAAAGAAATTTGTCACTTCTTCACTATTTACTACATTTACCACTATTTACACCATCCTGTATAACCAATGTAATTACTCTAGGAAGAATTTACAGTGTCCTGGTAAGGAATTACATATTATTTTTTTCTGTCCTCATCTTCTTTGAGGTTTCCATATATTTTTACTATGCTGTTCTATCCTTTTCAGAAATTCTCTTCCTTTTTTTGAAATATAATATGTACTTAAAATTTAGGGATTTCCCTGAAGAAAAAAAAATAGATTCTTTGTCTAAAAAGTAAATAACAGAAGAAGTGAAAAGTGAGTCTAGAAGAAGTGAAGTAAAGTAGGAAAGGGGACAACATTACCGACTTTCCCATGTAGCTGGAAGGTCAAATATGAGTGGATTCCAACATGCTGGTACACAGAAATCAGAGTACTAAAGAGCAAAGCTGTCAGTTAAAAGACTAAGATGTATTTGATCTCAGCTATGGTTTTCAATTACTTCCCATGCATGTGAAAATTGGACAACGAATAAGGAAGACAAAGGAAGAATCAATGTCTTTGAATAGTGTTAGAGAAGAGTACTGAATATTCCAGGAGGTGTCAAAAAAACAAACAAGTCTGTCTTGGAAGATATTCAATAATCATAGTGCTCCTTAGAGGCAAATATACTGAAACTTTGCCTCACATAATTTGGACATGTTACCAGGAAGGAGAGATTCATGGAAAAAGACATTATACTGAGAAGAGTGAAGGGTCAGAGAAAGACAGAACTCTCTCAAAGAGACGAATTGACACAGTGATTGAAACAATTAGCTTGCATATGCAGACAATAGGTCAAGGTTCAATTCAGCTGGTCATTGGGACTCTATGAGTCATAGTCACCTCATCAAAAGCATGTCCCAATATTTTGTTCTATTGATAAAACATCTTTTCCCTGCCTGAGTTATTGTTTTTTGTATGACAGAGTGATTGAGTAGTACAAACCAATTATATGTTTGATTTCTAAACAAGTGGTTTGTGATTCAAGTCCATCTACAGTCACTTTGGTGGCTTGCTTCTGAAAAGTCAGCCATTAAAAATTTTGTGAAGCACAATATTACTCTTAACACATCAGGTCGTACTGTTAACAATATTTTTTTCCTATGAGTCAAAATTGTTTAATGGTACTTAATATATGGTATATAAGGAGTTCTGGTCATGTGATATATGATGTGTTCTATGAATGAAAATTTAGTGGTTTTAAAATGCAAGGTGCCTCCTTGTAGAAAGATGAGCAATCTCCTCCTTTAAAGACTAATAACCTAGAAAAACTTCCTGAAAGGCTTCTGGTTTTTTGTTCATACGGTCACTATGAGTCAAGCTCAACTTGATGACAATCAGCAACAACAACATGAGTAGGAATCAACTCAATTATAGTGGGTATATGGCATACTGGTATACTATTTGACAGTTAAATCATTGCATAGAAGCTTATTTTTATGACTAAGAACAATTTGAGACAAATAATTAGGAAAGTTAAGTGAGCGAGGTAAGGCAGAATAAATCCATTACAATCAATTCTCACCCACAACAACTCTATAAGACAAAGAAGAGCTGTCCATATGGTTTCCAAAGCTGTAATTTTTACACAAGCAGATTACCACCTCCTCCTTCCATAGAGCAGCTGTTGGGTTTGAACCAACGACCTTTTAGTTAGCAGCTGGTCATTTTAATCACTGCACCATCATAACTCTTTAGACAGAATAGTATCTTCCCTACTCCACTGAATACTGAATAGCCCATGGACTTCCAAAAGAATTAAAAAAAAAATCTTTTTGAAGGAAATACAATCAGAGTGTTCTTAACACACAAGGTTGTTGAAACTTTATCTCACTCATTTTCGGTATATTTCAGAAGGATCCAGTCCTTAGAAAAAGACATCATCCTGGGAAAGAGAGTGGTCATAAAAAGAGAAGAAGGACTTCAACGACATGGACTGATATAGTTACTACCACAATGGGTTTGAGCATAAAAGAGATCATGAAGATGGTACAGTACAGGGCAAGGGTCAGATATGTTGTTAATAGCATCATTATTAGTCAATGTCGGTGTGATGGCACCTATTAACAACAAGAGGTCCATAGTGCACGTCCTGAAATCCTTGGTTATATTATTTTATTTGACAAAGGCTGTTGTGTACCATCCAGTCAGAAATAGCTGACCTTCCAGCGGGTTTTCAGAGGCAGTAAAGCACACAGGAGGAAATTGTCCATCCTTCTCCCACAGAGCAGCTGGTGAAATTCAAACTGCTTGCCTTCTGGATTTGTTTAGTTTCTTGCCACTAGGCCACCAGAGCTCCCGTCAAAGCAGCTGTACCATCAAAGGTTGTGGTGTTGTTGTTATGTGCCCTTGCCTGCAACTCATAGTGACCCTAAGCACAATAGCTCTGAAGCCTGCCCTGTCCTGAGCTGGTCTCGCTGACTTTGACACACCTACTTCCATTGCTCTAATTACTGTATCAATCCATCTCTTCCAAGGTCTTCCTCTCCTGTGCTGTCCCTCTACCCTTCCAAGCATGAAGTCCTTCTCCAAGGACCAAGCCCTCCTTACCAAAAGTATGTGAGGTGGATCTTCAAAATCCTAGCCTGCAAGAAGAAGGTTGGTTTCACCCTCTCTAAGACAGACCTATTTGTTTTCGTGGTGGTTCATGGTATGTTAATGGAGTCTCTTCTCCAGTACCACTCCTCAAAGGCATCAATTCTTCTTCTATCATCCTTAGTCATTGTCCAGCTCTCTGATGCATAGCAAGTGATTGTGAAGACCAGGCCCTGCATCAGGTGTACCTAAGTCTCTAGAATAACATTGTTGTTTATATGCACTCTGGCAAGGCCCCTGACAGCAGAGTTACAGAATTACCTTTGCATTTGTCTTGATTTCCTGACTGCTAGTGCAAGAGTGTTGATAGTGGAGCCAAACAAGCTATAAATGTTAACAACCTCAGTCTCTTCTCTATCCATAAAGGTGAAGCCATTTAGGCCTGGGTTGAGAATATTTGTCTTCTTGATGTTGAGCTTAAAATCATGTTGAAGACTACAGTTGACCTTCTTCAGCAAGCATTTTAGATCTGCCTCAGTTTCAGCCAGCAAGGTTGTGTCATCTGCATAATATAGACTGTTGATAAGTCTTCTTCCAATCCTGATGCTACATTCCTCCTCATAAAGTCCAGCTTCCCAAATGCCCTATATGTATTGCATATAGATTGAACAGTTATGGAGATAGGCTGCATCCCTGAAGCACTCACTTACTGATTTTGAACCATTCAGTGTTTCCTTGCTTTGTTCTGAGGACTGACTCCTGTTCCAAGTATAGGTTTCACATAAGCACAACCAAGTGTTCTGAGATTCTCATTCCCCTCAATGTTAACCACAATTTGTTGTGATCCACACACTCAAATGTTTTTGCATAGTCCATAAAACACAGATAGGTATTCGTCTTGTACTCTTTGCTCTCTGCCAAGATGCATCTGACATTGGCAGCAATGTCTTCAATGCCACAGCCTCTTCTAAACCCAGCTTGTATTTCTGGTAGTTCACTATCAATGTGCTTTCCAGTATTTCTGGATAATCTTCTGAAGGATTTTGCTTGCATGTGATATGAGTGCACATACTGAACTTATGATATAGTGTGATATACTGTACAAGAATTTCCACGCTCTGCCAGGTCCATTTGTTTTTGAATGGGAATAAGTATTAATCTCTTTCAGTCAGTTCCAAGTCTATAGATGTGATTAAAGGAAAAGATCTAGAATGGGTCAAATATCCTGGATTTTCTGGGTTTAATCCTAAAATTAATTACAAATGTTATTAACAGTGGAAGAGGGAGCAAGAGAAAGCCACAACTTGACATTAATGGTCACCAGCCACGGGATTTGGATTACTTGTAGAATGTGGAAAGCACAAGACAACAGAGCATACTGTTTAGCATCAAGGGTGGAATGTAACTCCACCCACACCTAAATTTTAGCTTACTGACATATATATTAGATTTATAACTACAGAATGTCAAGCTAATAAACTTGCGTTGGTTTAAGTTGCCAAGTTTGAAGTGATCCTTTGTGGCAGCAATAGAAAATCAATACATTAGATCACTTATCCCAACACCACATGACTTGTAAGTTATGGAGCAAGTTTTCAGATCGCATTTTACATTTTGTTTTTTGCCTAATAAAATGGTCTATATCTATGAATATTTCAACTAAATATGTTACAGAAATATCTTCTACATCTTAATTTCTAACCCTAACAAGATTCTTAGGTCTCAGTTTTCTATTTCAAACGAAAAACCCAACATCTCTTATGACAATTTTATTTTGCTCTGTAATGAAGCAATTCTGCCTTTGTATTCTCACAAAAAAGAAACTACAAGATGTGAGCAGAGGGAACAACAGAAGAGTCTAAATATGTCTGGCAAATTATATTATACAACACATGATCAATTATATTTAATTTAAATGATTAAGTGATAAAAATGGAATGTCACATCTATTTTGGAGATGAGAAAGAACGTAGTGGCTAAATCAAAGATTTCTACAAGGGCCTAGAGGTTGGAATTTCCCATTCACGACACAATATCAATAAGTCCAGATAGATCATCCTTTGTCATTGTCAAAGATAGAATCCTACAAAGATAAGAATCTCTTAAATATTTTCTAAATCACATAGTCTCCCTCTGAAATAGAAATTTGCAAAAGAGAGTATTTTGTCAAGGTTTGTCAGGCTGGTCTTTACTCCAAATTTTACAGAGGTGACTTCACTCTCCAATGAAGTGTGAAGCATGTAAATGAAATGAAAAATGAGAAAGCTGTAGAGCCTGATGTCATTTCAGCTGAGATTTAACAATAAGGAGAGGAGATGGTACTTCTATCACTATATAGATATTTTATAACGATCAAATGCCAAAAGTGACCACAAATATTTCTGAAAAGCTGCCATTTTATGAGGCTATCTGTAAAAGTTCTTGCAACAACCACTGTACAATAATTTTTGCTCTTTTTATTTTATCTAGATTTCTTCTGATTCTTTTTTTAAATGATTTTATATTGGTCTGCTTAAAAAGTACATATACATTGTGTTTCCCTCTATTCTTAGTTCACGTTGTATTTTATACAATCATTCCCATTCACTATGTTTTATCAAATTAATCATTAACAGCCTATGCTCACCATTACCCTGACTTTTCAGCTCCCTGCCAGTTCTTTCCCAATTTCTTTATCCATTCCCTCCACCCACCAAATTGTGAAACCCTGAGATTTCAGGAGTTAGAAACTTACAGAATTGTATTGTTAATGTTTACCTAACACCAAAAAAGTTAACTTGTGAAGTGCTTAAATAGGTAAACTAAGGTATGGAAGGATCCGTGGTGCATAGAGACAACCTATAAAGAGCATCACCAGCCTCTAAACCCTACTTTCATAAGCACACATTTTGCTCTGTTAGTTGGTTTCACTGTTCATAGTCTTTCAAAGATTCTATTTGTATGTCTAATTGATTGTACCAGAATAGAAAGTCCTTCGTTTTCACTCAGTACTAGAGAATCTCAAAACTATCTAATTTAATCAAAGATTTACAGTTCAAGATACCTTAAATAATCAAACAAAAATATTTTAAAAATTGTATAAGGACAATTTTATAAAATTGTAATTTTGTACCACTTCAACAAGCTATTAAAGTGAAATACAATCATATTTATTATTTGTTGAGGGGGAAAAGGCAAATGATTGTAAGCATTCAAAGTAGTGCTAAGATTTTTGCTGGTCACATTCAAGCAGAATTTATAATTCGAACTGCATACTTTTGGGATTGCAGTGCAGCTTTTTGCCACTGGGGCTCCAGAGCTCCCATCAAAGCAGCTGGACCATTAAAGGCTGTGTTGTTGTTGTTGCTATTGTTGTTGTGTGTCCTTGAGTCACCTGTGACTCATAGCGATCATATGTACAACAGCTCTTAAGCCTGCCCTGTCCTGAACCAGTCTCACTGACTCAGACACACCTACCTTTATTGCCCAACCAATGTAACAATCCATCTCATCCCAGTCTTCCTCTGAGGAGCTGTCTCTCTACCTGTTCAAGTATGAAGTAGTTCTCCATGCCCAACATATACAAGATGGAGCTTCAAAATCCTAGCCTCCAAGGAGAAACTTGGTTTCACCTTCTCCAAGGCAGCTCTATTTCTTTTCTTGGTGGTTCATAGTATATTTAAGATTCTCCTCCAGCACTACAATTCAAAGGCATTCATTCTTTTTCTGTCATCCTCAGTCATTTTCCAGCTCTCTGAAGAATAACAAGTATTTGCGAAGCCCATGGACGGGATTAGGTCTACCTTAGTCTCTAACCTGACATTGTTGCTTTTCAGCATTCTGGAGAGGTCCCTAAGAGGAGATTTTCTTAATGTAATTCTTCTTTTGAATTCCTGGCTGCTGGTTCCAAGAGTGTTGATTGTGGAGTCAACGAAGCTAGGATTGTTAACCTCAATCTCTTCACCATCCATCATGCTGTTCCCAATTGGCCCAGTGATGAGAATTTTTGTCTTCTTGATGTTAACCTTCAATCCATATTGAAGACTACAATCCTTGACCTTCTGCAGCAAATGCTTCAGGTCTTTTTCAGTTTCAGCAAGCAAGATTGTGTCATCTGCATAACAGGTTATGGATGAGTCTACCTCCAACCCTGATGCCACATTCCTTCTCATAAAGTTCTGCTTCCCAAATGACCTGTTCTGCATATAGATAAAAATCTATGGAGACAGGATGCATCCCTGATGTACTCCTTTCTGATTTTGGACCATACAGTATTTTCCTGCTCTGTTCTGAGGACCATTACTTGGTCCAAGCATAGCTTTTTTAAGAACCACAATCAAGTGTTCTGGGATTCACATTTTCCTCAAGGTAGTTGTTGTTGTTATGTGCCGTTGAGTCGCCTGCGACTCATAGCGACCCTATGTACAACAGCCCTAAACTCCGCTCTGTCCTGTGCCAATCGCACTGTCTCTGAC
>NW_006399789.1:19164069-19175071 GCF_000299155.1 Elephantulus edwardii
CTTCGCTCATTAGTGTTCAAAGCCTCAAACCTGTTCCTGAGATGGTTCTGCAATTCAGGTGGGATAGACTCAAAGTCATATTTTTTAGGCACAATTTATTGTGATTCCCACAGCCAAATGCCATTGCATAGTCAATGAAACACAGATGGACATTCCTCTGCTACTCTTTGTTTCCTTCCAGGATTCATCTGACATTAACAATAATGTCTCTAGTGCCACAACTTCTTCTACACCCAGCTTGTATTTCTGGTAGTTCTCTGTCAATATACTGTTTCAGTCATTTCTTCAAAATTTTCAGCAATATTTTGCTAGTGTGTACTATTAGTGATACTCTTTGATAATTTCCACACTCTGTCAAGTCACCATTTTTTGGAATGGAAATAAATATGAATCTTTTTCAGTCAGTGGACCAAGGAGTTGTCTTCCAGATAATTTATCCAGTGTCAAGTAGACATTCCAAAGTTAACAAACATTAACTCTTCAGAGACAAAAATACCTCTGCTGTAACTCTTGAAACTAGTACTTCCACATATAATCATATTTGTTTATAGGGTTGCTATGAGTTGTGCTCAAGTAAACAGCACCTAACAACAGCATATTAAAAATAGTTTATCATTTTTAGAGCTTTAATTCGTACAAAGGATCATTCAAATCTTCACTGACTCTTTTTGAATTGCCATGGGTCTTTCTTGGTGGCATATTTCACTAAATTGAGCAAAATTATATTGGATTTCATGGTTTTTAATACAATGCCTCTATCAGTCATGTTTAGATTATCAAATGTTACATGACTTATTACACTTCACTAGTATTATTTTTAACAGCACATGGTTCAAATGTTATTAGATACCACTGAGAATGTATTAAATTTCATCAAGAAATATTGGAGAACTCTGATGAAAAAAATGGGAATAGTAGAATACTTTGAAAGGCTGACCAAAAGTGACAATGAAGTAAAAACTGTTAAACATTATTTTAGTTGAAAAGAGAAGGATAGTGTTTTACAAAGAATTACTGAGGAACAACAAGGGTCCCTGGTGGTATAATTTCTTTTGATTTTGTGTACTGCCAAATCAGATCTGGCTGGTACAGGAGGAGATTGCCCCTTCTTCTCCAGCAGACAGACCATCTGGTGGATTCGAACTGCTTACCTCTGGGATTACAGTGTAGTGGTATAGTTTCTAGTTTACTGCTAACCGAAAGGTCTCATGCCTCCAGTGGTTTAAGTCCACCAGAGACTCTTCAGAAGTTAGATAGGAAGGCTCTGCATTAAGATTTGCAGCCTCTGAAACACCAAAGAGGGTCAATATAAGTGAGAATTGAATCTCATGACAGTAAACTTGAGTAATTGAGGTTGTTGTTGTACCATCTACCTGGAATCAACCCATAGTTGACACCCCTGCAGATTTTCAGAGACAGTTAATTGCAATGGAGGAGATTGCCCATCCTTCTCCCACTGAGCAGCTTGTGGCCTTGAACTTTGTGCCTTTGGGATTGCAGTGCAGCTTCTTGCCACTAGGTCACCAGTGCTCTCCAACTGAAGGATATAGGACTTTTTCTAAAGAATGTAAAAACTATTGTTGATGTGTAGTGATAGAGATAAAATAAAACAGCTTATAAAAAAAAGAATCTTTCTGACATGTTGGAAGGCTGTAGAAGAAGTAAAAAATGTTTCTATGATGAATTAGAAAGTTGTAGAAATTTCTCTGAGCCCTGGTGAGGTAGTGATTACTTACTAAGTTGCTATCCCACAGATCACTGGTTTGAACCTACAAGGGTCTCTGTAGTAGAAGCATGGGGTATTTGCTTCTATATAGATTTATAGCCTTGAACATACTCGGAGGCATTTCTACTCTAGGTCACTGTGAATCAGAATCAATGCAACAACAATTCGTAACTGTTTTGATGACATTTTGAAGAAATATTAATAGGCTATTAGATGCTTGGCTGTCATTCCATCAATGGCTTCATGGGGAGGGGCAGGAAATGAGCTGTTTTCTGCTATAAAGTTGCCCTCTAGTGTAGTTCTTCTCTGGCCTGGAGAATCACTATGGATCTGCATTGATGACAGCAATGATTTGCAAGTTATGATGTTTTCTCAAAAGATATATAGGTTAATAAAAGGTCTATATTTATTCCCATTCCTAACAAAGGTATTCCAAAAGAGGGGAGAATTATTGATCACTATCACTAATGCCACATGCCAGCAAAATCCTGCTGAAGATTATCCAAAAACAACTAGAACACAAAGACTACTAGAGGAATGTCTATCGGTGTTTTATTGACTATGCAAAGGCATTCAGCTGTGTGGGTCACAACAAATTGTGGCTAACCTTGAAAAGGAATCCAAAAACCCTTAATTGCACTCTTGTGAAACCAATAGTTTGACCAGGAAACAGTCTCCAGAACAGAGCAAGGAAACACTACATGGTTCAAAATTAGGAAAGGATTGTGTCAGGGATGCATCTTATCTCCATATTTTCCCCATTTTTATATGAAACAGATCATCTGAGAGGAGTGCAGCATCAGGACTTGAGGAAAATTCTTCAACTAACTGTGTTATGCAGATGACACAACCTTGCTTGCCGAAACTGAGGAGGATCTGAGGCTTTTGCTGCAGAAGGTCAAGGACTGAAGTCTTCATTAAGGATTTAAGCTCAACATCAAGGAAACAACGATTCTCACCATTGGGCCTGCCAATTGACAGCATCATGCTAGATGGAGAAGAGATAGAGATTGTAAACAATTTCAGCTTGCTTGATTCCACAATCAACACTCTTGGCACCAGCAGTCAGGAAATCAAAGGATGAATTTCATTGGGAAAATCTGTTATCAGCGACCACTCTAGAATCTGAAGAGCAATGATTTCACTCTAGAGACCATGGTGTGCCTGATCCATACCACGGTCTTGGTGATTACTTCACAGAGCTGGACAATGACTATGGATGACAGAAGAATAGACTCCTTTCAGTTGAGGTGCTGGAGAAGAGTATTGAACGTATCCGACCTGACAAAAAATGAACAGGTCTATCATTGAGAAGGTGAAACCAAGTAACTCCTTAGAGGCAAGGATTTTGAAGCTACAGCTCACATACTTTGGGCATGTAGACAGGAGAGCCCTGTCCTTGGAGAAGGCTATCATGCCTGGAGAAGGAGGGACAGTGCAGGAAAGAAAGACTTTGAATGAGATAGATTGACCTAGTAACTGAGATAGTGGGGGTTGGTGTGTCAGACACAGTGAGATTGGCTCAGGGAAGGCAAAGTTCAGAGTTACTGTACATAAAGTGTACAAGGAACATAGGGTCACTATTAGTCTCAGGTGACTCGATGACATATAACAATACTTAACAACAACAACAACATAGTCAAACCAAACTACCCAGTAACCAGTTGCTAAAAAAAGTCAGTTTTTACTTATGATTACCCCATTTATAGGTGTGCATCCTTTCATGTTGACCATAAATTCTGTGAAATAACGCACTATATGATTTAGAGGTTGTACAAATAACACATTAAAATAACGTGAGACACTGACCACCTTATATGCTGCTGAAACTTCTGCTGTTGAAGCTGCCAGTGGATGCTGAAGGAAAGGATGGTGGGAGTGAAGACAAAAGAAGCGAAGAATGAGCGGAATACATCCAGTCCTTCCCAGAGTTCTGCCCATCAGAGCAGCACAATGAGCCTTCAGCCCACAGCCATGGCATCCACCTGCTCATGGGCTAAATCCTGATATCCTTTGCCTGGGACTATGACCTCTTCCTCACCTGATAATATCCCACCTGCGGTCGAGTGCTTTAAGAGTGGAGGTGTTGGTGTTTTCACAACCATTGGAGAAAAATAAGTCTAAAAAGGAGAGCTGTTTTGTTTTAAAAACAAAAATGAAAAATACTATATGACTAGACAGTTGGATATTGCCTGATGAATGGCACATACCTACCTACATATTAGAGTAGAATTCTGCTCTGTAGTTCTTTCATAGATACGTTCTTTCAGAAGTTGATGTTGTTGTGTAACCATCAAGTTGGAACTGGCCTATAGCTGACCCTCCAGAGGGTTTTCAGAGGCATTTAACGAAATGAGAGGAGAATGACCATCCTTTTTGAACTGTAAACATTTTTGTAGACAAATCACCCTTTCATTTATTTATTTAATGTAGGTGTTTTGTGTTGATTTTTTTTCTTTTAATACTGGTTTATTTACAAAGTTGATATATATTGTTTTTCAGACCAGATCTTTCCCATTTCCTTCGTCCCCTCCTCCACCCATCAAATTGTGTGACTTCATGATTAATCACCCTCCACCCCACCCATAAATATTTTAATTAGTAGGTGCTTAATTATTTTTACCACTTAGTTGTTGTTATGCGTCATCAAATCAAGAAAAACTCACAGCAACCATAGGAACAACAGATCTGAACCCTGTCCTATCCTCTTCCATCCTCATGATTTCCCATATAGTCATACCAAATACTGCCATCACTCTGTCAACTCACCTCATTGAGAGTCTTCCTCTCTCTTTTTTTTTGTTTTATTATTATTATTATTATTATTATTATTATTATTAATTTCAATGGACATTTACAGAGATTGTGGATTTCCATTCATTCATTGCTGCACTTTTCTCTCCCCCTACCTCCCCACCCCCAGTTCACTCTTCTTTAAAAACAAAAGAAAAGCTCCTTCATTGGTGTACAATCCCCCCGGGCCCTCCCACCCGGGCCCTCCCACCCTCACCCCGAGTATACTCCACTCTGCAACCCTCATTCCAAACTCTTATGATAATCATAATGCCCTAAAATATATTTTTTAACTGTTCTTGCATTACATGGGATTCCTATATTTAAAAAATCACATATACAGTAATGCACTTACTTCATGTCATCTCTGTGCCTTTTTACATATTCATATTTACCTACCTATGAATACCAAATAGTGGCAAGACCAGTTGAAATCTAATAAGTGAAAGTTTCAAAACTTATTGCAATTGAGTTGGGATAGATTCATAGTTGACTCTTCAGTGGGTTTTCCATCTTCAATATGGATTGAAGCTCACCATAAAGATTCTCACCTCTAGGATGATTGGCAGCATCATGACAGAAGGAGAGAAGCTTGAAATCATTAACAATTTCAGCTTGCTTGGTTCCATAGTCAACACTTTTGGCATCAGTAGTCAGGAAATCAAAAGACAAATTGCATTAGGTAAACCTGCTGTAGGATCCTCTCCAGTATACTAAAGTGCAACAATGTCAGTCTGGGCCTTATTCAAATGACTACAGATTATAGAAGAAGAATTGATGACTTTGAGTTGTTGTGCTGGAGAAGAGTGTTGAATATTACATGGACTGCCAAGAGAACAAACAGGTCTGTCCTAGAGAGTGTGAAACCCAGTTGCTCCATGGAGGCATGGATATTGAAGCTCAGTCTCATATACTTTATGCATATTGCTATGAGGGACCAGTCCTTGAAAAGGACATCATTTTTGGGAGGTAGAAAGGACAGAGAGAGAGGAAAACCTTGGATGAGATGGATTAATTCATTGACTCGGGTAAGGAGTGTAGGTGTATCTGAGACAATAAGAAAGATAAGAGTTCAATTATCCCTCTATGCAGATGACATGATAGTATACTTAGAAAACCCTAAAGACTCAGCAAGAAAACTATTGGACATAGTCGGCCAATTCAGCAAAGTGGCAGGATACAAGATCAACATACAAAAATCAGTTGGATTTCTCTACAGTAACAAAGAAAACACAGAGCTGGAGCTAAGGAAAACAATATCCTTCATAATAGCTAATCACAAGATAAAATATTCCGAAGTAAATATAACTAGAAGCACAAAGGATCTATTAAAAGAAAATTACAAAACATTACTACAAGAAACAAAAAGAGACCTGGAGAAGTGGAAGAATATCCCTTGTTCATGGATAGGAAGACTGAATGTTGTGAAAATGGCAATACTACCAAAGGCAATTTACACGTTCAATGCAATCCCAATAAAAATACCAATCCCATTCTTCAAAGAGATGGAAAAGGCAATCTCCAGCCTCATTTGGAATGGAAAGAAGCCACGAATAAGCAAAGCACTCCTTAAAAATAGAAAAAAAGGTAGGAGGCATCTCGCTCCCTGATTTCAAATCCTACTATATTGCCATGATAGTTAAGACAGCATGGTACTGGTATAATGACAGACACACAGATCCATGGAATAGAATTGAGACCCCAGAAATCAGCCCATCTATTTATGGTCAACTGATTTTTGACAAGGAGATGAAATCAGTTAGGTGGGGAAATGACAGCCTTTTTAACAAATGGTGCTGGCAAAATTAGAAAACTCTCTGCAGAAAAATTAAGCAAGATCCACACCTCACTCCATGTACAAAAACCAACTCAAGGTGGATCATGGACCTAGGACTAAAACCAAGGACTATAAACTTCATTCAAGAAAAGCTTGGAAGAACTTTAGTAGTCCTAATCCACAACATAAAGAGTCTTCCAAGTATCCTGAAAAATTTACAACCAGGAGAGGATAAAATAGATGAATGGGACCTTTTAAGTCCAAAACCTTCTCCAACAGGGTAAAAAGGGAAGCCACAGACTGGGAAAAAGTGTTTGGTAATGACATGCCAGATAAGGGACTTATATCTAGAATTTATAAAATACTTGAGCACCATAACAAGATAAAGGTAAATAATTCTGTAGAAAAATGGGCACAGGATATGAACAGACACTTCACCAAAGAAGACATTCAGATGGCCAAGAAACACATGAAGAAATGTTCAAAATCCCTAGCCCTGAGAGAGATGCAAATCAAGACAACTATGAAATATTATCTCATCGCAGTAAGAATAGCAAAATTTAACAGAACAGCAAGCAACAAATGCTGGCGAGATTGTGGAGAAACTGGAACACTTATTCACTGTTGGTGGGAATGTAATATGGTGCAACCACTGTGGAAAGCAGTGTGGCGCTTTCTCAAAAACTTGCAAATAGAGGTACCATTTGACCCAGCAATTCCACTACTGGGAATATACCCTAAAGAGACCATAAATGACATCCAAGCAGATATATGCACACCCATGTTTATCGCGGCTTTGTTCACAATAGCAAGGAGTTGGAAACAACCTAAGCGCCCATCAACAAATGAATGGAGAGAGAAGCTGTGGTATATTCACACAATGGAATACTATGCTGCATTGAAAATCAAGGAACTCATGCAGTATTATTCAAAATGGGTGGCCCTGGAGAACATTATGCTGAGTGAAATATCTCAGTCACAAAAGGACAAATATAATATGGTGCCATTGTTGTAGAATGAGACTGACATCAGGGTAGGGATAAGACTGAGAAAAACTATATCAATTATGTTCACTGCATTGAAGCTGATGAGGGAGAGAATAGTTTTAAAATAATATATTTTAAGGCATTATGATTATCATGAGAGTCCGGAATGAGGACTGCAGAGTGGAGTATACTTGGGGTACGGGTGGGGGTGGAGGTGTGTGGGGAGGCGGGGATTATGTACCAATGAAGAAGTTTTTCTTTTGCTTTTCAAGGAGAGGAGCGAACTGGGGGTGGTGGGGTGGGAAGGAAGAAAAGTGCAACAATGAATGGAAGGAATTCCAAAGTCTCTGTAGATGTCCATTGAAATTAATAAAAAAAAAGCCTTAATCACTAGCAATAAGAAAGATGCAAATCAAAACCACAATGAGATATGATCTCATTCCAGTAGCAGTGGCAAATTATAACAGGACAGCAAGTAATAAATGTTGGAGAGGATGTGAATGTTGAAATTGTCAGACACTGTTGGTGGGATTGCAAAATAGTACAACCACTCTGGAAGACACTTTGGCACTTTCTCAAAAAAAAACGAACACAGTAATTTCATATAACTCAGCTATTACACTGCTTGGAATAAACCCAGAGAAAATGAGAAATGAGGCACAAATGAAGAATTGTACACCACTATTCATAGCACCATTATTTACAATTATGAGAACATGGATACAGCCCAAATGTACAATCACAATCAAATGGATTGAGAAATGATGGTACATTCACAAGATAGAATATTATGCAGCATGCAAGAGTGATGATTTTGTAAATTAATACCCAACTTGGGAGGCTCTGGAGAGCATTATGCTAAGTGAACAACAAACAAATCCTTCTATTTGTCTCTCATTCTAAGTCCACTAAACATTGCTTTTAAGTTTGCATTTAATGTTATTAAATTGTAAAATAATGTCTCTGTAAAAAAATAAGAGTTCAGAGATATTATATATACGCGTCATAGTAGACTCAAGAGCATATAACAATAACAAGTTGCACAGAAGGAGGTTGTGTATCTTTCTCCCATGTATCCAATGGTGGATTCGAACTTTCTTTCTCTGGGTTGGCAGTCAAACACCTTGTCCATATTTAAATTAATTAACACCTCTAAAGGACACTAGTTGCACCTATTTGGGTTTTGTCTAAAAATATGAAATCTAGTTTCTGTGTACTCTTCTACAAAACAAAAAATAAATACACGTAGCTTTGCAGAGGCATCTATCTGTCATTTCTTACTTATCTTGAGTTGATTCTAAATTGAGTAGAGAAAATATTCCTTTTCTTTTTTTCAATACTTGGAGAAAGGATGAAAGCTATACCAGTGTTCAGGTCTTTCATTCATAGGGTAGCTATGAGTCACCTATGACTCGGTGGCACTTAACAACAACAACAACAACAACAACAATCAATAAGAGAGCTCAGTTGGCCTAGTGGACAGAAAGTAATGCTACCAGGAGAAGAGTATTGAATGTACCATGGACTGCTAGGAAAACAAACAGGTTTGTCCTGGAGAAGGTGAAGCTGGAATGCTACTTAGAGTCAAGGATTCTGAAGCTTCGTCTGACATACTTTGGGCATGTTGCAAGAAGGGACTGGTCCTCGGAGAGGGACATCATGTTTGGCAGGAGCGGAGGGGCAGTGCAGGAGAGGAAGACCTTCAATGAGATGGATTGATTCTGTGACTGGAGTGGTGTGAATAAGTGCATTTGAGATGGCTAGGTTGGCACTGGATAGAACAGTGTTTAGAGCTCTTGTACATAGGATCACTATCAGTCGCAAATGACTCAATGGCACATAACAACAACAACCAGGCCAAAGGTGGGTGAATTTAATCGGTGGCCCTCAGGCCTGGTTTTAATTATTTTTGGTAAAACATTTTATTCAGATTGTATGGCACTGGTCTGTGCATTAGCTGTACAGAGGTAACTCATGTTTGCTGTGATGCTAAACACTGTGACACTGATGTGTCAAATGTGATAATGGTTACCCATGATGTACAGTGTTTGGTGGAGCTTCGCAATTAAAACAAGCTTGGAAGCAGGAGTGGCATCCATGTCTGAAAAAGCTTGCCTCCAGAAACCCTATGAACTTAGAGAAAGGATGAAAGTTATACAATTGTTCAGGTCTTTCATTCATAGGGTCACTATGAGTCACCTACAACTCGATGGCACTTAAAAACAACATTTCTTGATTTCAGTTTTGAATTTTATTAATATCATCAGATTCAGAGAATAAAAGTCAACAGCCTCCTATACGACTTAAATATCAACATCCAGAAAATACCAAGAAACCAATGTAACAATAAGCAAGATCATGATAGATGGAAGAAACATATTAGTTGTTAACTCTATCAGTTCACTTGGATCCACGATCAACAATTACGGCAGTAGCAGCAGTGAAGAAATTAATAGACATGTGCATTGGGAAATATCTGCTTTCAAGGATTTCTCTAGATTCCTAAGGAGAAAGAATATCAGCTTAAAACTAAGGTACCCTGACTCAGCTTGTGATTTTTTTTTAAAGTTACTTCTGATGCATCTGAAAATTAAACTATGAATAAATATGACAGAAGACTAATTGACTCCTTTCAATTGTGGTGTTGGAGAAGTATTCAATAGATGATGGACTGGCAGAACAACAAACAAGTTTGTCTTGGAGAAAGTGCAGTAAATGTGTTCCTTATAGGCAAAGATGGTGAAAAGTCGATTCACACACTTTAAGCATATTATCAAGAGAGGCTAGTCTTTGGAAAAAATCCTTGTGCTGCCAAAAGTGAAGGACCAGAGACAGAAAAAAACCTCAACAAGATGGATTGACATAATGACTCTAACAATGGACTTAAGTTTATTAGAGATCATGAGCATAGTATATAGTAGAGCAAGACTGATATGTTATCCATAGGGTCACTATGAGCTATGAGTTGTAGTTGAGTTGTTAGGTTTTGTTGAGTCAAATATAACTCATGTTGTTGTTATTGTTAGATGCCATCAAGTATGACTTATGGTGACGCTATGAACAGTCATTTTGAAACCTGCCCTATCCGGTGCCATTTTCATCATCTCTGAGACACTAGAGTCCACTGCAGAAATCAAAGTGACCTTTTAAACAGTGTATCTGAACCTTCTCCTTTCCTGTATCATCTTCATAATCTCTGTAACTTTATCCTGGTGTTGCAATTGCCATCTCAAACCATGTTGGTGAAAGTCTTCCTCTATTTCACTGACCCTCCACCTTTCCTAGCATGAGGTCCCTTTCCAAGCAAAATCGTCTCTTAGAAACATATCCAAAATATATGAAATGAAGCTTCACCATCCTTGCCTCAGGGAGCACACTGGCTCCACTTTCTCTAAGACAGAACCGTTCAATTGGCAGTCCATGTAGTTGACAAGATGGCATTGAACAACATTTCCAGAATTATTCACTAAATGAGTTTTTTGCAATATTGATGTGTGGTGGCTGATGAAGTGATCTCATGGGTGGCAGTAAGTACAATGAAGCAGGAACTGAAATTCTATTTAAATATTATTTGAAAACTGATGCATCCAAACCCAGGAATACAGGAGTTTACAGAGAGATTATAATTGCTATGAAGGCAGACAACTGATTAAAATAGTTACTATGTATTGCGATGGGAAATTCTGCTGTTAGGGACCTCTCTAAAGTACTGAAGAGCAA
>NW_006399789.1:19175381-19224258 GCF_000299155.1 Elephantulus edwardii
GGATGGCTGTGTCAGAGGCAATGAGATTGGCACAGGATAGAGCAGGGTTTAGGGCTGTTGTACATAGGGTCGCTATGGGTCACAAGCGACTCGACGGCACATAACAACAACAACAACAACAGCAACTGTGTTTTAAATATTATATATCTTTGTTTCTCAACTAAACTTATAAAAATAATGATAATAATCAAATGCTAAGAGGCTACTGATCATTAGTGTTTTGAAATTGTTCCTTTGGTTTTACTTTATTTTCACCTTATTTTTTCCTTTGTGGTCATTGTTTCAGCTAATTTGAGCTTAATCTACCATAACCTTCCTACAGCAAACATGGCTGAGAAGCCACATTAAAATATATGTAGAGATAAACATAGCTGAGAGATTTGGGGCAAGGGAATATAGTACTTTTAATATTTATTTACACACAACCTGGTTAATAAGAAATAATTAAATAAGCTTCCACTACTTTTCCCCTTCTGCTTTTGGATAGTACTTTACCTGAAAATGCACACAATCAACATTTATTTATTTAAATAAATAAAATCAACTCTGGTAAGTGTTGCTATAGTTGTTGTTGTTGTTAGGTGCCATCAAATTGATTATGACTCATAGCGACCCTATGAACAAAAATCTGAACTCCATTCTGTCCCCCACTGTCCTAGCACTTACTGACTCACAAGAGCCCACTGCAGCAGTCACTATATCAGTCCTCCCGGCTGAGAGTCTTCCTCTCCTTTGCCAACCGTCCACCCTTTCTAGCATCATGTCCTTCACCAAGGAATAGCACCTCCCGGCAACATGTCCAAAATATGCGAGGCAAAAAACCTCGCACCATTTCTGAGATTTATCTGTTTATTCTCTTGGCTGTCCATGGAATGTTCAGTGCTCTTCTCCAACATCACAGCTCAAAGGCGTCAGTTCTTTTTCTGTCATCTTTATTCATTGTCCAGTACTCAGATGCATAGTAAGTTATAGGAAAGACTAAATCAGATACCCCTTAGTATTCAAACTGACATATCTGCTCCTCAGTAATTTGAAAGGTCCCTAAATACAGATTTTTCCAGTGCAATGTGTTCTCCTTATTTCCTGACTGCTGATACCAAGGGTGTTAATTGTGGATCCAAGCAAGATGAAGCTGTTGACAACTTTAATCTCCTCTCCATCCATCATGATGCTGCCCGTCAGCCCAGTGTATCTCAATGTCAGGAAAACAAAAATTCTTAGCACTGGACTGATAGGCAGAGCCAAGATGGATTGAGAGGAATTGCTACAATAGAACTTCTAAATTAAGTCTCAATATTGCATAACACTCAGATTTTTAAAAAAAAATTATTTTATATTGATCTGCATATAAAGTCTATATAAATTGTGTTTCACACTATCCAAAGTTATGCAGTAAGTTTTGGAAATTGTCACTTCTGAGTGCTGCATAGTATTCCATTGTGTAAATGTACCACAATTTCTAAATCTATTTGATTGTTGTTGGACATTTGGGCTGTTTCCATGTTCTTGTAAAGGTGAATAAAGCTGCTATGAACATTGATGTACAAAGTACCATTTGTGTCTCAGTCTTAATTTTTTTGGGGCATATTACAAGTTGTGGAATAACCACAACTGGATTATATATAGAATTCCTAAGTTCAGCTTTTTGAGGAAACACCAAACTGCCTCCTAGAGAAACAATTACCTTTAATTATAAAAGAAAATGTCATTCACTGAAGTTTAATGAATTTTTCCTATATTCTCATTTTTTCTTTAATGACATTGCCAGAGCGGTCTACTCTTTTTCTTATATTTCATGTTTTCATGAACCTCAGTTCCCATTTTGTATACTCAGGGAGCTCAAGTGGTATGCATGATCTGTAAGCTGGTGTGCTGCTTTTCCAACGGTACCACCTCCATGGTGGTTCAAATTCACCATTTGCTCTGGATGAAAAAGAGATTGTTTCCTCTTGTGTGATTGACAGGCTTAGAAACCTGTTAAAGAATCAATTATGAGCAGATTGGGATTCAACAACAGGTGGGTTTTGTTTGTTTCTTTAGTACCTATACATTAATGGGCTCTGGTTGCAGCCCTGGTAATATAGAACAGTGTCAAGCTGTTGCCTGAAAGTTCAGCAATATAAATATTCCAGTGCCTCAAAGGGAGAAACATAAGCAGTCTCCTATAAAGATTTGCACCCTCAGAAACTGATGCAGGATCCTCATGAGTTCTACTGCATCTGAAGGCAGTGGATAATAGTTCCCAGACACTAAGACTTTAAAGGTGGACAAACATGTATATATGGACTACTGGAACCTGCTCACACCCACTCAAAAGCACCTTGGAAGTGAAGACTGATCATCTGGTTCTGAAAGATTACAGCCTTGACTTTTCCATGGGTTGAAGATCTGTTTTGTGTACTTGGAATCATTATCATTTGATACCAACCATCAACTCTTCTGCTCCATACAGCTCTGAAAGTGAAGTGCTTAGGATTTTATGAGATAATTAAATTGTTTTTTCTTTATCATTTACACCATTTTCTATTTTTATTCAAATACATTGAGTTTCCCTAACATATATAATAATTTACATAGATTATATTTTAGATAATTAAATCTAACTGATATATGCCTATTTATTATTCTGTCTCTTCTAGCCACCATTGATTCTTTCCTATTCCTCCACACCACCATTTATCTCCAAACTCCTACTAACCTAATTAATTTTTCTCTTTCGCCTGGCCCCATCTCCCTTCCCTTTTCCCCTTAGAACATGTCTTGCTTAATCTTCCTCTTTATTTTCATGATTGTGGCCTTAGGTGACTGAGTTCTTTCTTCATGTCTCAAATCTGGTTTCCTTGGGATATTCCTAACAGTGAAATACCTGGGTCATATGATATTTATATGCTCAGTTCTTCCAGGAAAGGCCAGATTGCCTTTCATGGCGGTTATACCATTTTATAATCCCACTAGCAGTGCATAAGAGCTCAAATTTCTGCACAGACTGTGGAACTTTTATTGTTTCCTGTCCTGCTAGAATGAAATGGGATCTTGTTTTGAATTGCATCTTTCTGATTGCTCATGATATTGAGCCTTTTTTCACGTCTTTGCTAGCCATCTGCATGCCTCCCTTTGTGAAGAGTATTTTTATATTTTTTGCCCATTTCATAATTTGTTTATCAGTCTTTTTCTTGTGTAGGTCCTGTAGCATTCTCTAAATTTGAGTTATCTGATCCTTGTCTGAAATGTTGTTCCTAAATTTTTTGTTTTCTTTTCACCTTATAGGAAAAAGTTTTTATTCACACAGGGATGTGATTTTTAAGAAGGTTCCTTATGTTGACTTTATCCTCTCCTGGTTGTTATTGTTTTGCTATGTTTGCAAGCCTAGCTATGTCACTGGCTCGGGCATCTAAATTGGTTCCCTTTGTGACTTTTCTGTTTCTTATGGTTCAGAGTTTTACCCCTAGCTCTCTGATTCACTTAAAGGTTTTTGTTTGTTTTTTAGAAGGAGATGTGAATTCTGTTTCAGTTATTTGCTGGTAGATTCCTTGTCAAATGTCAGTTTATAGGATGAGTTGATATGTGGGTTCTCTATATTATTCCCTTGATCTACGAGTCTCTTATTGTACCAATACTATGCCATTTTGGTTTCCACCTATGTGAGTAGATATTGAGACCAAGAGTGTGTTGCCTCCTACTTCCTTTCTGTTTTTCAGAAGACTTTCAATTTCTCTGCTTCTCTTTTCTTTCCAAATGAAACTAGAAGTTGTCTTTTCTATTTCTTTGAAGAATGAATTGAAAATATATATTGAGACTACATTGAACCTCTAGATGGTTTTTGGTAGAATTGTCATTTTTACAATGTTGTGTCTTCCTATGCAAGAACAGGAAACATTTTTTCCATTTACTTTCGTATTGCTTTTTATAGTATTGTCATTTTCCTCACAAATGTCTTCATTGTCTCTTGTTGGGTTGATTGTAAAGTACTTCATTTCATGGTTGACTACTGTAAATGGTATTAGTTTTCTGATTTATTTTTTTGCATTTTCTTTGTTGCTTTATACAGATACAACTGACTTTTGTATGTTGATCTTGTAGCCTGCCACCCTATGAAATTGATCTACTAACATATTTTTGATGAGTCTTTGGGATTTTTCTGTGTACACTATCATATCATCTGCATATAGTGACAGTTTCACCACCTCTTTTTAAATTTAGATGTCTCTTATTTCCTTGTCTTATCTTACTGGCCTGGTGAGAGCTTCCAATATAATATTGAATAGGGAAGGGCATCCTTGTGTGGTCCCAGTTCACAAGTGGAAGGCCTTTAGTCTTTTAACTCTACCTTTTTATTTTCCCAAGGTGATTTTAAGGAAAGTCATACAGTCTCTTTACCAGTAACATGTAAAACTATATTCATAGTTTTAATGTTTTTTTACTAAACTCCAGAGTTTCAAACCCAACTTTTGGTACATTATTTCCAATTGGATGAGTGATTTACATATATTAAAAGAGAGATTTTAATTTGCACCCATTATCTCCAACATGTATCTATTTAATATGTAACATTTCAACAAAAGAAATAATTTTTGGTTGAAACAGTATCTAAAATTTTTTAACAAAATTTTAATTTTATTTCTTACAAAGTTCATATACATTATTTTTCACACCGAATCTTCCCCATTTCCTTTACTTACCCGCTCCATCCACCCATTAAATTGTGTGACCTTATGATTACTCCCCCATCCTCATCCACCTCCTATCTACCCCCTCCTGCTTAGATCCCTATATATATTTTACAAGTTATCTTTTCATTTCTACAATAATGGTCTGACACAGTATTTAACTTTAGAAGACTGAGTTAGTTCATTTAGCATAATGCTCCACAGTCCCTCCCAAGTTAGGTAGTAATTTTCAAAACCATTGCTCCTGCATGCTGCATAGTATTCCATCACATGAATATGTCATAATTTCTAAATCCATTCAATTGTGGTTGGACCTTTGGGCTGTTTCCATATCCTTGTAATGGTGAATAATGCTGATATGAACATTGGTGTACAAGTATATATTTTTATAGTCATTTTATAGATCCTTTTCTACATCATATCTGGTCATAACAAGACCCAAAGTCCATATCAATGTACACTTTCTAGTCATCTTCATCATCTTCACCTCCGTTTAAATCATCATCATCATCATCTGATGATTGTCGTTGTGCCACCGAGTTGTCTGTGACTCCTAGTGACTCTATGTACAAGAGCTCTGAACATTGCTCTATCCTGAGCCAGTCTCACTGATATTCCTGTTACACATACTGATTCCAATACACCTAATCTCATTGCCCCAGTTACGGTGTCAATCCATCTAATCCAGAGTTTTTCTCTCCGACACAGTCCCTCTGCCCTTCCAAGCATGTAGTCTTTCTCCAGTGACTGATTCCTTCTAGCCACATGGGCAAAGAATGTCAGATAGAGCTTCAAAATCCTTGCTTCCAAGACACTTGGTTTCAATCTATCCAGGACAGACATAGTTGTTCTCTTGGTAGTCTATGGTATGTTTAATACTCTACTCTAGCATCACAACTCAAAGGCATCAATTTTTCTTCTGTCATCCTTACTCTTTGACCAACTCTGTGATGATTGCTCTTTAGCACTTAGGAGAGGTCCTACACATCAGTCTTCACCAATGTAATCCATCTTTTAATTTCCTGATTGCTGGTGCCAACTGTATTGATTGTGAAACTGAGTAATCTGAAATTATTAACAACCTCAATCTCTTCTCCATCTATCATGGTGCTGCCAATTGGCCTAGTGATGAGAATCTTTGTGTTCTTGATGTTCAACTTCAATCCATATTTCAGACTACTGTCCTTGACTTTTTGTGGCAAGCACTTCATGTCCTCTTCAGTTTAACTGAGCAAGATTGTATCTCCTGTATGATACAGGTTGTTGATGAGTCTTCCTTCAACCCTGATTCCACAATCCTCCTCTCAAAGTCTAGCCTCTTGAATGATCTGTTCCACATACATAATGAAAATGTATGGAAGACAGGATACATCCCTGACATATTCTTTTCCTAATTTTGAACTATGCATTGTTTCCTTGATGACTATCTCTTGGTCTAAATACAGGTTTCGAATGAGCACTATCAAGTGTACTGGTATCACAATTTTTCTTAAGGTTGGTAACAGTTTGTTGTAATCCACACAGTCAAATGCCTTTTCATAGTCATTCCTCTGTAGTACTCTACTTTCAGCCAAAATCCACCTTACATGGGCAAAAATGTCTCTAGTATCATGGCTTTTCCTAAATCTAGCTTATATTTCTGGTAGTTCTCTATTAATGTACTCTCTAATCCAGTCATTTTTGGATAATCTTCAGGATTTTGCTTGTACATGATTTTAGTGATATTGTTCAATAGTTTCCACAGACTGTAGGATCACCTTTATTTTTAGGATATGAATAAATATGGATCTTTTTCAGTCAGATGGCCAGGTAGTTATGTTTCAAATATTTAAAATTTTGTGGGTTTTAGTTTGTTGTTTGTTTTTGGTTTTTTTTCTTTTTCTAACTGGCTATCTAGTTTTTATTTGTGGAACAGGGTTCAGAAATTTTGTTCACAGGGTCACCAAGAGTCATAATGCGATGACACCTATCAACAACCACAACAACTACATTCCAATTCTTCTCCAATTAGCAAATATCGTACCAGTTTAAACAAAATTAATAAAATTACACTACAAATTGCTTATATATCTCTGTAATCCCATCAATTTATTAAGAAATAAATCCAAGCTTCTTCTATCGGGACTTGTATCATTCTAACATCCTCTTTCTTTTTGAAGATGATGGTCTAAAAGGTTACTCTTTTTTCCATGCTTCAGCATCCATACCAACTTTATTTGTTTCAGTGTAAACTTTAACCAATCTTTTCATAGCTGGCACTTTTTTTGTTATGCAATTCTCAGTTCAAATATTTCTTCCTCAACAATGCATATATAAAATATAAAATATAAAATATAAAATATTTATATAGAAAATATAAAAAGTAATTCCTTTCACTACTCTCTAATACCCTATTTTCCTTTTTCCATGATACTTTTCAATACTGTTAATTGTTTACTTCATTGTCTGTGTCTCTTTTACCATTTCTTCAACTTCCTTGAAAGCACAGAATACTGTGTCCTTTTTTGTCTTAATTGTGGGCTTAGAATAGTGTCTGACAAGTAGGACTTGCTCAGTGATATTTTATAAACATTGTTGTTTATGTGTTGTCCTTGGGAACTTATGCATGGCTTAGCCCCTAACCAGTTTTCAGAGGCTGTCATTCACATGGGAGGAGATAGTCCATTTATCTCTTCCTGTGTAGCAAGTGGATTCAAACCAAGTAGGTGCCTTTGCATTAATAGCAGAATTCCTCACCATTAGGCCACCTCATAGTTTCCTTTATGCACTGGTTGTTTCAGATGTTATAAAGAATCTTACATCCTACTTCTACTAACACTATTGGACACTTTGTTGAGGCTTATTTGACTTAGCAGAATCATCATGCATTCTAGATTTTAAAAAATGATCCCCCTTTTAAAATTGCATTTTTATTTTCCTATAACCCACCAATTTATCCCAATAATTAGTATCCTTGATATTAAAACAGTAAATCAGAATGCTCACTAGTTCATACAAAGCACTAAAATGAAAATAGTATCATATATCTTGAGTTTATTTTAACCATATGAATAAAATAAGTGCACATTTTACTTCACAAAGAGTATTTCTGAATTAAAAGTATTTGGCATCAGAGAGCAGTTAGCACAGTCAGTATTAAAAAGGTGAAGAGCTGAAAGCAGACTGCACATTTTCTGTGAGGTTATTTGTTGAAATGCTGAGAGAGGTCTACAGCATCATAAGGAGATCTACATACTGGAGTTTTGAACAATCACTCAAGTCTGAGAAGCAAAATATTCAAGTTCAGGACTACCAAGGCATCTAGGACCTGAGGGCCAATAATCCAACAAAACCATGAGATAAGTGTTACATTCTACTCGCTTTTGTCATGAAGAGATTTGTTAAATGTAAATACTGAAGGGGCAAAACAAGAAGAAACCTTATAAAAATTAACTGTTTAAGACCTGTAAAAGGATCAGTGGTAAAAAGTGGAAGGCTAAGTTTGCTTCTCCCTGATTCATAAAGGAAATTTGTCTCCATCAGTAACACCCATAGTACCATACCAAAAGCTACATGGTCAGATATGCTACACTACAAGCTCCTGTACCTATTTTTAACAATTATTGGGTCTAATGTTCATTGCAAATTTACTCTCCAACTTTGCTCACAGTTGTAGGGTTTGTTAGGGCAATAGGTGGGGGAGTGAGAAAGGCAAAGAATAGCACAAAATGCAAGTCAAGGCTCATTCTAGCAGTTCAAATCCAGATTAGTTCAGACAGCTTGTCAGTCAGCAAGTGAAAGTTTAGGTTCAGTCCAGCAGCACAAAAAAACCTCTCATTTCCTCAACTTTCCAGCAAACTTTATCTCAGAACAGTTACAAGTCAGTTTTTCCTTCAATCATCCAATAAGCAAAACTTTTAATTGTGGCTCCATCTTCAGGGTTCCTCTGCTTACACCTTGTGATAGTCTCTTCATAATCTCTTCGCCTTCTTTCCAACACGATCTCTTACAGTGTGGAAAGCACTTTCTTCTATTGCTCTCTTAGCTATTGACACAGCTGTCAATTATTTGCAAGACCATGTGTCTGTGGTTAAGGTAGTTGGAGACCATGCCCCAATGGGAGCTAACACAATGGCTCAAAAAGCCAATTTTTCAGGTTTCTTACACCCCAAGGGGCAAAAATCTTATCAGAGATTTGGGAATCCTTTCTGATCTTAGAGGACACTATTTGGATTTCAGAGTTAACCAACAAGGAAAGGTTCTGGTAAATTGCACAGACTTTCAGTTATGATGGTTAAAGTACAACCACTTAGTGAGAAAAGGAAACTAGAAACAGAAGCTCTGATAGAAAACATCAAACAGTACATCAACAATTGCATCAAGGAAGGCTAGAAATATTCTAATTTTTGTCAAAATAAAAAGAAATGCTTTCAAAAGAAAACTAACTTCAGACATATTTTCTATGATTTTCCAGTCACAACACACAGTAACATCAACAGAGGAGTACAGGGTTATGGTACAGATCATGCTCGGTGACATAGAGAAGGGAACATCAAAATGACTGTCTGTAAACTTTTTGTGCAGTGTGTTTTAACATAAATGTATCATAAAAGTACCTGAATCAGCTATTATAATGATTACATACTTTTGAAGGTCAAGTTTACACGTATTGGCACACCTACACTGCTGTAACTCAGTGTCAATTTACTTCATGCACATTCTATTGTCTTCTGGTTAGAGCTGTTGCTATTACCCAATTACAAGGATGCTTCAAATCACCCACTTTCATTTCCACATTTGACAAGCACTTATTTCTATGTTTGTTGCTGCTGGTATTGTTAGAGTTGCCCATATTCAAATTTTCTAATACTTTAGCTGTAAAATTGTGATAACTAGTATTTATAAGCCTGTATCAACATGTTGTTGTTGATTGCCTGAGTCAAGTTGATCATGACTCACAGTCACCCTATGAACAAAAGACTTGAAGTCTTTCCATAACTATTGTCATTTCTCAAAACTCATAGACGAATAACCTCCATTAAGTTACTGATAATGTTATAATCCTACAAAGAAAAGTTTTACAAAACAATTTTGTTATGTGCCGTTGTTATTTACTGTCAGGCTGTACCTGATGACTGATGATCCAGCAGGTTCGTAAAGACTGTAAGGGAGGAGGTTGCTTATCTTTCTCCCTCAGAACAACCTGTCAATTTGAACTTTGTGCCTTTAGGTTGACAGTGCAACTCACATAATCTAAGAAATAATAAAGCTAAATAATTTTCAACTAAACTGCAAATTATTGTATGATTATAACTCACTACATTCCTAAGGATAGTGTCCTTGGAAAAGCATATCATGCTGTGAAGTGCAGAGGGTCACAGAAAGGAAGACTCCCAATAAGATGAATTGACACAGTGACTGTCAGAGTGGACACGAGTTCATCAGAGATGGTGAGTGTTGTGCAGGATAGGACAAGGTTCACATCTGTTATTCGTATGGTTGCTATGAGTCTTTGTTGACCTGATGACACCTAACAACAACAGCAACAACAAGGGTTCTGTATGGCCTGGTATAAGATGAGCTCCGTTGGCAGAGGCTTCCGAAACTTGGGGTTAACAAACTGAAAGATGACTCCACTAACAATACACAAATCTCAGTAAAAATGCCTGCACTTGACTTACCATGAATTAATAAACCAGAGAGGAAAAATGTCAATAAAAGTAGACCAACAAGTGTTTCAAACGCTTTAGTTAACAGACAGAACCTTAGTATAGCTGTAATTAGTATACTTAAATGAGAAATCTAATTTGGAATTTTTTAAAAACAGTATCAAAAAGAATTGAGAGCACTGGAAAAGATGATTACTAAAATGAAGAACTTGTAAATGTGGTAAATAGATTTCACACAGCAGAAGAAAGCATAAGTATAAACACAGAGGGCAAAGCTCAGATCAGTTGTTCATGAGATGGCTATGAGTTGCAGGTGACCCAACATCACATAAAAACAACAAAAAACACATAGTATTACAAAGACTGGAAGGAGAGGGAGTGGAAAACAAATAAAATCATAAAAAGGCACGTTGTTAAGTGTTCTCAATTTGACTTTGACACATAGCACTTCCTATAGATGCTAATGGCTTGTTCAAGACAACCTCAGGAAAGCAAGTATTTCCATAAAGCAAGTCGCGTGAATGTTTTTTGGTTTCTCAGTGCACATGAGTTGTGCTTACACTCCACAGTGTCAACTAAGTGTTCAATGGCATTATGATGAGGTTTAATATACTGTGCAAAGTACAAAAATGCAGCAAAGAGATACGTGAGCATATGTCATGGGAAGAGAAAGGCTTATCCATGAAGTGCATTGAGACAATGTGTGATAAATAAGGTATACCATTAACAAATGTGGTGGAAAATCTAGTGTATGTATAAGTCCTCCAAGAAATAAGGGACAAGAAGAATGAACTGTAACGATATTTAAAAAAATATAATAAATACTGTCTAGTAGCATTCCAAATCCTATAAAAATAACAATATACAAAATCTTGCTACTTTAAAATTTCAAGTGGTACTTATGCACATAAAATTACTTCTACATTCATTGTGCTAAATACCACAAAATTAAAAAAAACACAACAACAGCAGAAAAAAACCTGTAACTCCAAGAATAAAATGTAGAACATATACTATTCCATCAAAATGAAATGCAGTTATGTTTTCTGAGTGGAAATCAGCAGACAGTTATGAAAAATTGCTCACATTCTATCTATTTTAGGCAGTCTTGTCCAGACTTTCCACAATATAATTACTATGATTTTAAAATTTGGACATATTTTTTCCCTACAGATCTTTTTGAGATCTGCTCCGGATATATATTTGGGTCTGCTTTAGAGAAGCAATTCTCTAATGTGTTTTCTGGTTTCCAGGGAACAAATATTCCATTTGAGAGAGAATTTGTATCTCCACATGTTTATATTTTCACGAGGTTATTCAAATTGAACTATGGGCATTATATATTAAAACACATAAAAAAAATCTATGTTCAAATTCTTATTTAAGGACTTGAATAATGCCTTCTTATATCCATGCTTTTTTTTGTTTTGTCAAGGGACAAATAAAATCACATGAATATTGTTTACAGTAGTAGGAATACCCTTTTACCTGTGAAGTGCTTAATTATGAATTATGATTCTGAAGATGGTACAGGATGTGGCATAGTTCCCATCTGTTGTTCATAGGGTTGCATGAGAAATAGTAGAATCAATGGTACCTAACAACCATTTCTTTTTATATTTTTAATATTATAGAGTGAATTATGCTGTCTAACCTGTAGTCACAAAACCTTTAAGTGAGAATGACTAAAAGAATGTTAAAAAGTCGATATGATAGAACATAGACCTTCCTTCAATAATGAAAATTTGCCACCTTTAACAGATTTACATTAAAAAAAAACTTGAATATATGAAGTATTATTGTTAGAGTTTGATAATCCATTACGGTTCAAAGTCTAAGAAAATATCCGTAATATTCACAAGGATTCTAAATTACAGAAATACTATTTTTGTTCCTTTTTATTTACAGTTGTCACTTTGTTGAAGTAGATCAAGGTAATTTTGCATATGTCACTGAACTATGGTCCATAGGACTTTCAGTGGCTGGTTTTTATACTACCTAGGCACCTAAAACTGCCAGATGTTCAGGCTGGATTTAGAAGAGGTCGTGATACTAGGGATATTATAGCTAATGTTAGATGGATATTGGCAGAAAGCAAAGGATACCAGAAGAATGTCTATCTGTGCTTCATTGACTATGCCAAAGCTTTTGACTATGTGGATCACAACAAGCTGTGGCTAACTCTGAGAAGAATGGGAATCCCAGAACATTTGATTGTGCTAATGCAAAATCTATACTTGGACCAAGAGGCAGTCATCAGAGCAGAGCAAGGAGACACTAGACAGTTCGAAATCAAGAAGGGGGTTTGTCAGGGATGTATTCTGTCTTAATACCTTTTCAATCTGTATGCAGAACAGATCATCCGAAATGCTGGGCTGTATGAAGAGGAATGTGGCATCAGGATTGGTGGAAGGGTCATCAACAACCTGTGTTACACAGATGACACAACCCTGCTCACTGAAACTGAGGAGGACCTGTAGTACTTGCTACAGAGAGTCAAGAACTGCAGCCTCTATGGACTGAAGCTCAACATCAAGAACACAAAGATTTTCACCACTAGGCCAATTGGCAGCATCAGTTTGGATGGTGAAGAGATTGAGATAGTTAACAGTTTTAGTTTATTTGCCTCCACAATCAACACTTTTGGTAACAGCAGACAGGAAATCAAGAGATGAATTGCATTGGGAAAGTCGCTATGAGGGACCTCTCAAGAGTACTGAAGAACAACGACGGCAGGATTGAGACTAAGGTGCGCCTGATTTGGGCTATAGTCTTCACAATTATGTGTTATGCATCAGAGAGTTGGACAGTGAATAGGGATGATAGAAAGAGAATTGATGCCTTTGAGCTGTGGTGCTGGAGAGAGTATTGAATGTACCATGGACTGCTAGGAGAACAAACAGGTTTGTCCTGGAGAAGGTGAAGCCGGAATGCTCCTTGGAGTTAAGGATTCTGAAGCTTCGTCTGACATACTTTGGGCATGTTGCAAGGAGGGACTTTGGAGAGGGAAATTATGTTTGGTAGAGTGGAGGGTCAGCGAAGGAGAGAAAGACCTTCGATGAGATGGATCAATTCTGTGACTGGAGTGGTGGGAATAATTGTGTTAGAGATGGCTAGGTTGGCACAGGACAGAACGGCATTTAAAATTCTTGTACATAGGTCGCTATGAGTCACAAGCAACTCGATGGCACATAACAACAACAACAGGCACTTCAATATTTAAACAGAAATATTAAAATAGAAGAGACAATTTCATCTCTTTACAAATCGTAACTGCTATTTTAAAATGCTAATCTGTCTCAGTTTAACCTGTGTGTTTATAAAATAATTTAGCACAAAACAAGTAAGATGTTATATCTGTACTTATAAATATATTTTCACTTTTAGAGAATACACTAAGAAGAGAAAATGAATTGTTTATTTAGGTAAAGGTTCCAGGTCTATATGCTGATATAACTTATTCTGTAGTGTACTTAGATTGTCAGGATTATACAGAACATCAGTGTGTGTGTGTGTGTGTGTGTGTGTGTGTGTGTGCGCGCGCGCAGCATGTTTCTTGATTTTGAACCATGTTGTGTTTCCTATCACCGGTACCACAGCCTCTTCTAAACACAGCTTGTATTTCTGGTAATTATTTTTGCCCATGTACTGTTCTAGTAATTTTTTTGATAATTCTCAGGAGGATCTTGTTTGCATGTGATATTTGTGATATTGTTCAATAATTTCCACACTCTATTGAATCCCCTCTACCTCCCCCCCCTTTTTTTCTGAAAAGATATTGAAATTATTAACACTTTCAGTTTATTTGGTTCTACAACCAGTTGGTTCCACTCTTACCACCAGAAGTTAGTAAATCAAAAGACAAATTGCATTAGGAAAATCTGCTTTCAGGGACCTTGCCAGAGAGCTGAAGAACAATGATACTAGTCTAGAGACTAAGGTGTGCCTGATTCAGGCCATAGTTTTTGCAATTGTTTGCTATACATCAAAGAGCTGGACAATAAATAAGGATGATAGAAGAAGAATCAGTGCCTCTGAATTGTTGTGCTGGAGCAGAATACTGAACATATCATGGACTACTAATAGAACAAACAGATCTGTCCTAAAGAGAGTGAAATCAAGCTGCTCCTTGGAGAGAAAGATTAGAAGCTCTGTCTCACATACTTTGGGCATATTTCCAGGAGAAATCAGCCCTTAGAGAAGGACATCATTCTTGAAAGGGTAGAGGGACAGCACAGGAGAGAAAGACCTTGGATGAGATGGACACAATAAATGGGGTAATGAGGGGTAGTTGTGTCAAAGACAGTGCAATTGACTCAGAACAGGGTAGGGTACAGAGCTACTGTACAGAGGGTCATAATGAGTCTCAGGCAACTGGATGGGACCTAACAACAACAACATTAACCATATATTCTTGTAAGTGTTTTGTATCTTCAATCTAACTTCCTCCCTAAACAAATAATTGACTTAAAAACTAGACAAAATTTTTTTTTAAGTAGCAAGATGAAATCATGCATCATAACAATCTTGTAGTAAAACAATTGTGAAAAGGGTGATGAAACACAATGTTTTGTATAGCTCATTAACCTTTAACTCTCTATTTCTGCTGGTTTTTTCCCCTTAAATCGCTGCATACTTTTCTTTTCCTCTTACTGGATTTTTGCATGTACATTACTAGCAATATTAAACTTTTCTTCAAGGTTATTCTGATCCAAGGTCTTTATATTGGCTATAATTGCTAGATGGAGTTATTTGTTATATTACTATTATCATTATTTCAATTTTGTTGCCATGTTATTACAATATTTACTTTGCTAATCTACAAGTTGAGGCACAGCTTGATTAAATAATTTGCTCCAAATATTCTCTGAATAAATAGCTCAATTGTGAAGAATTAATAACCTCTTAGAAATAAAAGTTGAAAAACAATCTGTTCATAAATTAAGCAGCTATGTTCTTATAAATAAACTGTTAATTTTTTCCCTAGTGTTTACCTTGAAATTTAAAATATAAATTAAAAATCCCAGTAAACTCTGTAATGATTTCACAAAGGTAATCCAACCATTACTTAAAGAGGTAATTTAGTTGTTTCTTTAAGAGAAGCTTAGTATATAATTGCAAAAATATTGACCCTGCTGAAATTCACACACCACAAAATATAAAGTGGGGATAAAATATAAAGAGGGAATCAGACCTATGCGTAATCAATGATAAATGTTTCATGATATTCATCTATTTATTAAAAACATTATGCTTGACTTTTAATTGAATAATTACTTATAGTGTGCTAAATACCCATCAATCCTTCATAGTTTAAGTAGGAAAAGAACAAAGCTTATGGTATTTTAGAAACATAATGCATTATTCTAGAAAATAAGCAATTTAGCCCCTGATTTATAACAAAATAGATGTTGACATTATTCATTCTCTTGTAGAAGCCTATAGAATATAATGTGTTTCTTGGACCTAAATAAAGTACAGACTACTGGAAAATATATTTTTAAAAAATGTCATATGTTACCTCAGCAAGATCTTCACATTACATTTTAAGAAATTCTGGTGTACTGGTAAAGAGTCTAGGGTCTCATTTCATACCATTCATGGTGAAATCACTGCTCTTCTAATAAACTGTGCAAATGAGGACAGTTCACTGAACTTTTTTAATCCTCAATGTTCTTTCATTTTTAAATAGGCATAATACTACTAGTTCCTGTATTGTATTAATATAAGAAGTACAGAAAGTTCTTAGGTTATACATACTTTTATTTATACTTATGATTCAATTTCCATCAAACAGTAAATTAAAAGGTTGGGATATAAATAATGGTTAATAATAATAATAATAATAAATAGGCACTACTTTATAATGTGCACCCAAAATTATGAGGGCCTTGGATGTGCTAACCAAGTTGTGCCAAGAAATCTGGAGGACAACCACCTGGCCAATTGACTGGAAGAGATCTATTTTTGTTCCCATTCCAAAGAAAAGTGACTCAGCAGAATGTGGAAATCATTGAACAATATCACTGATATCACACGCAAGCAAGATTCTGCTGAATAACACACACATAAAAAAAATTGGAACAGAACATCATCAGAGAACTGCCTGAAGTGCAGGATGGGTTTAGAAGAGGCCAAGGTACTAGGGATATTACAACAAATCTTAGATGGATCTTGGCTGAAAGCAGAGAGTACCAGAGGAATGTCTATCTGTACTTCATTGACTATGCTATGCATTTGACTATGTGAATCACAACAAACTGTGGCTGACTCTGAGAAGAATGGGAATCCCTGAACAATTGATTATGCTTAGGTGAAAACCTTGACTAGGACCAGGAGGCAGTCGTCAGAAAAGAGCAAGGAAACACTACAGGGCTCAAAATTGGGAAGGGTGTATGCCAGGGATGTGTCCTATCTCCCTATCTTTTCAAACTGTATTCAGAACAGATTATCCTGGAGGCTGGGCTGGATGAGGAAGAATGTGGCTTCAGGATTGGTGGTAGACTCATCAGCATTCTTTGTTATGCAGATGACACAACCCTGTTTGCTGAAACTGAGAAGGACCTAAAGCGCTTGCTTGCTACAGAAGGTCAAGGACTGCAGCCTTCAATACAGATCAAAGCTCAACATTAAGAAAATAAAGATTGTCACCACTGGGCCTATTGGGAGCATCCTGGTAGATGATGAAGAGACTGAGATTGTTGAAGCTTTAGTTTGCTTAACTACACAATCAATACTCTTATTACCAGCAGTCAGGAGGAAAAAAAAAAGAAGATGATAAATTGCATTGGGAAAGTTTGCTGTCAGAGACCCCTCCAAAGTACTAAAGAGCAACAATGTCGATTTGGGACTAAGGTATGCCTAATACAGGATATGGTCTTTGCAATCACTTGTTATGCATCAGAAAGCTGTACAATGACTAGGGATGATACAAGAAGAATTGATGACTTTTAGCTATGGTGCTGAAGAAAAGTATTGAATATACCATGGACTGTTAAGAGAACAAATAAGTTTTTCCTATAGATGGTGAGACCAGGCTGCTCCTTAGAGGCAAGGATTCTGAAGCTTTGTCTGACATACTTTGGATATGTTACAAGGCAGGACCAGTCCTTGGAAAGGGACGTCATGCTTGGGAAAGTGGAGGGACAACGGAGCAGAGGAAAAGCCTCGATGAGAGGGATTGATTCTGTCACTGGGGAACCAGGGACAGGTGTATCAGAGACAATGAGATTGGCACAGGATAGAGCAGGATTTAGAGCTTTTGTACATAGGGTCACTATATGTCGCAGGCAACTAGATGGCACATAACAACAACATTGGTAAGTATATAGGTATAGGTCATGTAGAACCTATGCCTGGATCAGGAGGTTGTTAAAGGAGCAGGGCAGTACTGCATGGTTTGGAATTGGAAAGGGAGGGTGTCAGGGCTGTATTCTATCTCCATACCTGTTCAATCTATATGGTGAGCAAACTACCCAACAAGTTGAACTCTATAAAGAGGAATGTGGCATCAGGATTGGAGGGAAACTCATCAATAACCTGCATTATGCAGATGACATAACCTTACTTGCTCAAAGTGAGAAGGACTTGAAGCACTTGTTGCAGATCAAGAAAAGCAGCCTTCAGTATGAATTGTGTCTCAATATCAAGAAAACAAAGATTCTTACCACTGGACCAATAGACAGTGTCAAGATAGATGGAGAAGATAGTGAAAATGTCAACAGCTTCATCTTGGTTGGATCCACAATTAATGCCCTTGGTCCAAGCAGTCATGAAATAAGGCACAGGGAAAATCTACAGTTTGGAACCTTTCCAAATTACTAAGGAGTAGTGATGTCAGTTTGAGGACTAAGGTCCATCTGATTCAGGTCATAGTCTTTCTAATTACTAGGTATACATCCAAGACCTGGATAATGAATAAGGATGACAGAAAAAGAACTGACACCTTTGAGCTGTGGTGTTGGAGAAGAGCCCTGAACATTCCATGGACAGCAAAGAGAATGAACACAAGATACATTTTGGAGATGGTGCAACTGGAGTGCTCTTTGGAGGCAAGAATGATGAGGCTTCACCTTACATACTTTGGACTTGTTGCTAGGAGGTGCTACTCCTTGGAGAGGGACATGATGTTGGGAAGAGTGGAGGGTTGGCAAAGGAAAGGAAGACTCAGTCAGGTGGATTGACACTGTGACTGCTACAATAGGCTCTTGTGTGTCAGGAAGTAGGAGGATGGTGCAGGAAAGGACTGGGTTCAGATCTTTGTAGAGTGGCTTGATTTGTACAGGGACAGATTAGCTCATCTTTTATTTCACCAACTTTTTGGTTATTGACTAAGCACTAAACCACTGTAACCAAGAATCCTTATTAAAAACATTAAATATGCTAACCTTGTGAATCCAATTTAGAGAAAGATTTCCCCTATTTGTATATTATTGTGTTCCTCTTGCGTTGAACATGTATTATTTGTGTTTCCCTTCTGCTGAACACATAGAAGGTTTATCTGCAGGTTAGAAGAGGGCTGCAGTAGGTAAGCACAAGAGTGGGAACCACCCTGAAGTCCTGGACTATTTCAAGACATCTCCACCTTACTACTTCCACTTGCTGTATCCTGGACATTGGAAGGAAGGAGAAATCATATATTCCTTTGAAAGAGTTATTTCCCTTATCTGTCTCAGTAGAGTGTTCATTATCTCTCCACTCCTTTCCTAGTTTCTCCCCTCCCCCCAAGCAATCCTGCTTTAAACAGTGGTGTTATGCACTATTTGTCATTTTGTGACTCAGGTCTTTTAATCAGCACAATGTGTGATGCCCTTTAATACATCAGAAGATACTTATTTCTAGAAATATTTACTCTGTCTTCATTTCTTAACTTTTTTTTTACTATGATGCTCCATATCTACATTGTGCAAATGGAGATGTGGGATGTGAGGGAAATGTAGAATATAAATTATTTCATTGATCAATGAGCTTTCAGGTGAACTTTTTGACCTGATGAATTAATGATAATAGGCAAATTGGATAGAAATGACTTAGTAAAACCTTATGATTGCACCATTCAGTTAAAATTAAAAGGGAAGGAAAGGCTATGTTCGATAACAAGAGAAATACATGGTTAGGCTCAAAGAGTAGTATAAATGATTTGTACAAATTATATTAGTAATTAAATTGCTCTATATATGGTTTAAAAGAGTAAGTGAATAGTGAAGCAGAGCAGTCAAAGATCACTAATTACAGACCCCCCATTCCAAGACTGAGCTCAGCCAGTGAGTAAACTCACTCTTGGAGAGAAAGCTGGCATTCACTGAATGACCCATGAAGGACTAGCTGTCTTCATTAGGGAAATGAAGTCTTTTTGAGTCTAAGAACTCTAGGGAATTCATGATTTATCATTGTAGTAGTTTTTCCGGCATTCCCAGACACAGCACTGAGATTTCCTGGGGAAGGTCATTAACTCAGGACTGACATTCAGCGGCTGTGTCCTACCAGAAATAAATACTTGCCAGTTAGCTATTTAGCCACAGCATTAAACCCCTGCTTTAGGACAGCTGTTCAGACCCCGAAAACTACTGGATGGGTAGAACTAAAGTCTTCCCGTGAGATCCACTGGCCTACTGATCAGCCATCCAACCCGGCCTGACTTTGGAAATGTCTGGTCCCTATCTTGTCCCTTGAGAACTTGACTAAACCTCAAAGGAGCAACATCCCTACTGAGTGGCAACTATGGAAACCATAGTTTTGAAATGTGATTGATTTTATGTTGCTCCATGCTGTGAAGTCAGATCTGACCTGTAACTGACCGTCAAGAAGGTTTTCAGAGGCAGTAAATGACACAGAAGGAGACTGGCCATCTTTCTCTTATGGAAACAGCTGATGGATTCAAACCACATGAGTTCGGGTTGGTGGAGCAACTCCTTACCATTAGGCCACCAGAACTCTCTGAAATGTATACTACCAGTTGGTAACTTTCTTTACCATCCCCCTAACTGTTCTATCTCCACAGTGGATTTTGGAGGAGTGGCTGAAGATCTCCCTTGGACTCAGAGAGTGGGGGGAGTGGGGTGGGGGGAACCAGGCTAAGAAGCCATCTAGACCAAGGCTTCAGGCTCAGCTTTCAGTCAATTAATTAAATCCTGTATTTGGAACAACAGGGCAACAAAGGGCCATTTTCCCAGATTTTACTTTATTTGCAAACTTAAATAATTTGGGATAGAGGTGATTTTCTTTTTTTTTTTTAATAATCACTACAGCTTTATCTGAATAGTGTAAACCGAAAGAAGGAAGAAATTTAGCATAAGAGGCACATAGGAGGCACCCAGGCTTACACAGCACAACCTCTAATAACTTCCAGTGCCAATTTTGTACAACTACAAGGCTTGTTACTTCATTTAGTGGACCAAATTTAATTTAAGAATCAACTGTCACAGCTTGCTCAACTCTCAATAATGAGAGGCAATTTACTCAAGGGCCTTGTTATCCAAAACCTTTAAACACACACACTATCAACAGAGTAGGAGTACTCTATTCTTTTGAAAGTTAAAAACTGCACTTAATATACTTTCTTGAAGCAAAATGGTGTTGCTTTACAGTTTTACCATTAAATTTAATTAATTAAAATAGAGTTAATTTCTAATTCTGTGTTAAACTCTTCTTGTGACTTCATTTTATTTGTGCTTTAGAGACAATTACAAATACTCTTTTTAAAAAATATTGTAAAATACTAAATAATTAGGTATACTTGTTGACTATATTAATAATGGAGGGTGCTAAGATAGAGTATTATATCCTTTTATCCAAGAATTACTAACCCCAAAAGCAAACCCAAATACTTTAAAAAATGGAATACGATAAGGAAGCAACATGATACCTGCTGTAAATCCAGTGTAATTGTCACATAATGGTACTCAATTCCATTCTTAATACTGGGACTTTGCCACCAAGTGTTCTTTCCATCAATAGCATTTGTAATCGGGTGTCTCTCTGTGAAATCAAGTGAAAAGAGGAGAAAAGATTATAGTACCATATTTTACAGCTATTTTCCTTTTTAGAAGAGTAAGTAAATATTGATTAAAATCATGTACATATCAAAATTAAAATGACACCAAAAGATAGTAATCCCAATTATCCACAGAAAAATCTGGTAAATGACAACTCTCTCTTATTTTTTTTTCTATATACAAAAAAATAATAAAATAGTTAAATACTTGGGCTGTAAGAGGAGCTGCATGACATTTTGGCCATTAACTGAGATTGGCAACTTTAAAGAAAACCAAGAAAATTAAGTGTGGAAAAAATAATACCAAAATCTAATTTATATGTCACTCATTCAAAAGAGCACAAACTCCAATATCTGAGATAGCTTTGAATGCCACAACTTTGTAAACAGAAATACTGAATCCATAGATTGTGGTAGAAAGATACTTGAAGATTTACCTGTCTGACACATCCATTATTACTAAGACCTAGGCAATTCAAGGTATTCCTACTTTTAATATAAAATGTTGTCAAATCCATCTTTTGGTATCCAGTTTTTAACTTGCAGCCATTATCTCATTATTTTTTAAAAATTAAAGACACCTGAAATATTTAATCCAGCATGTTCTTATTCTCCACTCAGTAAAGTTTGGACATGAATGACACTGAGGGCTGATGATGTCACATACAACTGCCAATCAAACACATCTCCCCTCATGTTTATTTCAGATAGATCAGAATAGAATCTTTGTAGTGATAATCAAAATCAAGACTGGTGACACAGTTAAATAAGAGATATGGACAATCAATGCTATGTTACATTCCTCTCTTATTCATACAAACTCGCTATCTTCTTACAATTCTCAGATCTCATGTATTACTGTGCTCCAATGTCACATAATGATAATAGTAATTACCTCTTTGCTGCTAAAGCTTTCATCCCATTCTAGTTCCAAATATCTAGTTATGTCCTAAATCTTTGCTTCTGTTTCTCAGGAATACAAGATTTAACTTTTTTGTCCCTTATCTAAACAAGTGTGGTTGAGGATAGAAAAGGAGTTTGTTGAAGTCCCCATCTCTGTTTTGGGGACTGCAATAAGGATTGTTAAGTTTCTTACTTTCCACTTGTCCATAAAACTAAATTCAATGTCATCAGCTCAATTTTGGTTGATAGTGACACCATGTTGTTCTTATTGTTATGTACCATCTAATTAACTATGAGTCACAGTGAACCTATGAAAAATAGATCTGAACCCTGCCCTATCATGAGTCAATCTCACTGTCTCTGACATGCAAAGCCCCATGGCCACAGTCCCTATTGCTACAGACATTGTGTCAATCCATCTCATTTTGGGCCTTCCTCTCCTGGGTTGACCCTCCACCTTTCCTGCCAAGAATGTTGATTTTCAAGCTGAGCATGACAAAATTGTTGATAACCTCAGCCTTTGCTCCATCTATCATGACACTACCAATTGGTATGATGGTAAAGATGGGGTTTTTAAAATTTTTTTTATTTTGGTTTTTTTGTTTGTTTGGTTGGATGGTTGGTTTTTATGTTGAAATGCAATCCACATTGAAGGCTGCAGTTCTTGACCTTCCTACAGCAAACACTTCAAGTCCTCCTCTGTTTTATGACCAAGGTTGTGTCATCTGCATTGCACAGTTTGTTGATGTCTTCCTTCAATCCTGATGTCACATTCTTCTTTATAACATCCAGCTTCTCAAATTATCTGTTCAGCATATAGATTGAAAAGGTATGGTGAAAGAACACATTCCTGATGTACCTCTTTCTTGATTTTGAACCATGCGATGTTCCTTTGCTCTGTTCAAATTATAACTTCCTAGTCTAGGTATCATTTCCTATGAACATAATCAAGTTTTCTGGAATTCTCATTCTCAATGTTAACCACAATTTTTGGCGATCTACAGTCAAATGTTTTTACGTAGTTGATACAACAAATAGACATCCTAACAGTGTTTTCATGTCCATATGACATTGGTACTGATATCCATAGTACTACAGTATTTCCTGAAGCAAGCTTATATTTCTGGCACTTCTCTGTCAAAGTATTTCTCTGGTCCTTGCATGTGATATTAGTGACATTGTTTGATAATTTGAAAACTCTGTCAGAGCAGCTTTTTTGGGAATGGGAATAAATATGGATCTCTTCCAGGCAATTGGCCAGATAGGTGTTTTTCAGATTTCTTAGCACAAGCTAATGCGTACATCCTGTGCAGGATCTGTTTGTTAAAATACATCATTTGGTTTTCCATCAAATCTTGGGGCCTTGTTTTTTTGCCAATTCCATCAGATAAGCTTGAACTTCCTCTTTCATCACCATTGTTCCTTGATCATATACTATTTCATGAAAATCTTCTGTGTCAGTCAATTCTTTTTGGTACAGTGACTCTGTGTACTCCTTCTATCTTCTTTGGATGCTTCCAAACTTATTTCATATTCTGTCTTTAGCGTCTCTAAGTATTGCAACTCAAGGCTTGAATTTGTGTTGTGTGTTTTGTTTGTTTATTTGTTTGTTTTTAGTTCTTTCAGCTTAAGAAATACCAAATGAGTCCATCCTCTTTGATTTTTTGACTCCAGCTCTTCTCAAATTTCATTATAATACTTTGTTTTCTCTTCCTAAGCTGCTCTTTGAAATCTTCTGTTCAGCTAAATATAACACTGAAGGCTCAGACCTCTCGTTGAGAAGCACAAAATAAAGGGCCCCATACAAATAGGCACTAATAATTGAAATGTGGAATGTAAGAAGTATGAATGTAGGAAAACTAGACATTGTGAAAGAAGAAATGGAACACATAAATATTGACAAATTAGACTAGAAACTAAGATGTGCCTGATCCAGGGCATGGTCTTCGCAATTACTCATAACATATTACAGAGTTGGACAATGTTTAAGGATGACAGAAAAAGAACTGATGCCTTTGTGTTGTGGTGCTGGAGAAGATTCTTGAACACACTTCCAAAAATACAAATTGATGTGAATTGGAGAGGGTGAAACCAAGTTTCTCCTTGGAGGCTAGGATTTTAAAGCTCCATTTCACATATGTTGGGCATGTGGCCAGAAGGGACCAGTCCGTGGAGAAGGACGTCATGCTTGGAAGGGTGGAGGGCCAGTGCAGGAGAGGAGGATGCCAGGTGAGATGGATTGATACAGTAACTAGGACAATAGGGGTTGGTGTGTCAGAGTCAGTGAGACTGTTTCAGGACGGAACAGGCTTCAGAGCTGTTGTACTTGTGACCACAATGAGTCACAGGCAACATGATGGCACATAACAACAACAAGCATTGCTAAGGTAAGATTGATTATCATGGGCCATTTTGAATCAAACAATTATATGATCTCCGACACCAGAAATGAAAAAGTGAGGAAAAGTTGTGTCACATTCATAGTCAAAAATACCACTTCTAGATACATCCTGAAACACAATGTTGTGAGTGACACGGTAATATTCAAACACATACGAGGAAGACTTGTTAGTATACACCAACAAGTGGAGCCAAAGAGGAGGGAAAAAAGACATTTTATCAAATTTTGCAGTTAGAAATTAACCAAACATGCAACCAAGATTAATTAAAACTAATTGTTGCCTGAAACTCAAAAGTTGAGAGCAAAAAAGATCAGTAGTTAGAAAATATGGACTTGGTGACAGAAAGGAGTCTGGGATGGAATGACAGAATTTTGTGCTAACCGTGATTTAGTCAAGCAGTGACTATGCACATGGTTCTCACCTGATAGACCATATTACCTCTAAGCAAGGAACCATTGAAGGAGCTCATTATCAGCTGTGTAAACGAGGCCCCATGTTGACTGTGGAACACATCAGCAACGTGTTGTTATATGCCATCGAGTCACCTGCAACTCACAGCAACCCTGTGAACAACAGCTCTCAACCCTGCTCTATCCTGTGTCAATTCCATTGTCTCTGACACACCTACCCTTATTATCCAGCCATTGAGTCAATCCATGTCACCCAGGTCATTCTCTCTTTTTAATTTTTTATTTTAATATAAAATTTTTATTTTATACTGGTTTACTTACATAGTTCTTATACATTGTTTTTCACACTGAATCTTTCCCCTTTCCTTTACCCACCCAGCCCTCCTCCCATCAAATTTTGCGATCCTTATCGAAGATCTTGCTCTCTTTCCCTGACACTTCATCTTTTCCTGTGTGATTTCTTTTTCCAAGGACTGGTCCCTCCTGGCAATATGACCAAAGTTTGTGAGATGAATTTTTACGATTCTTGCCTTTAAGGAGAACCCTGATTGCCCTTCCTCAACAGCAGACTGGTTTGTTAATTTTGCAGTCCATGGATTGTTCAATACTTTTTTACAATTGAAAGTCAAAGGCATCAAGTCTTCCTCTATCATTCTTATTAATTGCCCAACTTTCAGACACATAGGAAATAATGAAACAGCATGGATCAGGCACACCTTGGTCTTTATCCCAAAATCTCTATAGATGTTCATTGAAATGAAAAATAAACAACCTAAATTAAAAAAAAAATCAAAAGAAGTGTTGCACTGGCAAAATATACTATCAAGGACCTCTGAAAAGTGCTAAAGAGCAGGTCGTTCTCTCTTGTGCTATCCCTCCGCTCTTCCAAATAAGTCCATCTCCAAAGACTGGCCCCTCTCGGCAACATGGCCAAACAAAATACGTGAGACAGAGCTTCAAAATCCTTGTCTACAAGGGCAAAGCTAATTTCACCCTCTGCACAAGTTAAAACGAAACTAATAAAAATTAAATCCACAAGAACCAAAATATGACCTTGAGTCTGTCTCACCTGAATTTAAAAAAAAACATTTTAAGAATAGATTTGAGGCCTTGAGCACTAATTAATGAAGAACAAATGAACCGTGGGGTCATACCAAAATATCCATGAAGAATACAAAAGATACAAAAGTAACACTACAGAAGGGCATAAAACTGTCCTGTGGATTTCCCAGAATGTAAATCCTTAGGAAGCTACTGCTACATGTTTATCTCTTAGAACAGTTAGTGAGTTCAAGTCATTGATCTTCTGATTAGCAGTCAAGGACTTAAATACTGCATCACCAGTATGCCCAGTATTCTATTTTGGATTAAGTATCTTTTTGGTTGTCAGTCTCAGAAATTTTCCTAACATTCATTTGAATAAGCCTTTAAAACAATCTTTCTTTACATTGAAGAAATATCTAAAGGAAGAATAAATTAGAACACTATGAGGAGCTATGGACTCTGAGTGTATTCATATAAGCATTTTAGCTTTTTTTAGGTTATAACTATAGTATTGATTATAAAGCGTAAAATTTTTAATATGAACATATATAGAGACATACACCCTTGCATCATTTTAGTCTTTGACTACTGCAAGTCCTTAAACTCTGTTTATGTTCCTTAATACATGTGCAACACACTGTGCACAGCTGTGGATTCCAGATTTTTAATCTCAGAAGAAGCTATTTTTTTTTTCAAGCTAATTTTTAAAAATGAAAACTATAAGAAAATATATAGAGACATTTTTGCTTTTTAGGGTTTTTGTTGGAGTTTTTAAAAGAAATTTTCAGATTATAAGCAACAGACACCATTAGCATTAGTTTCAAAAGTAAAGGACATTTAAAGTTGCAAAAAGCATAGTACTGCCATGAAGGACAAGCTTTTAAAATGTATCCATTTCTCTGAGGATGTGCAGGGGGGAGGAAGGAATTAATCATGAGTTGTACAATTTGATGGGTTGGGGGTGAGAGAAATTGGAAGAATCTGTTCTAAAAATCAAGGTTAAAATTTTGTAAATAAACTAATACTTTAAAAAATAAAATTTATCCATATCAATCTTAAGAAAATCTAGATAGGTTCTAATTTTTCCATGTTACCATTGATCATATAATAACTTGTAGGGAATTCAACATTGACAATGCTGAGAGAAATATTTCTACTTTTGTATTTAATTATTATGCATACATCCATACCAAATGATATGTTGTTACTCCAAAGTGGACACTGCTCTGAATCTTAGATACAAAATTGATCTTGATAAAGAACCTGGGGGAAAAAAAAACTAACCAAGAAAAATTTAAATGCTTCATGAGATAGGAGCCTGACAGTAAAATAATCTAAAAAAGGAAAAAACTGAAATAAAAGGGGAATTTTTATTAAATATGATATTTAAATATCTAAGTCATATTTTGAGCATTTCAATTCACATTAATTAAATTAAAAGTAGACTGCTATAATTTCTGTAACTGAAAACCTGTCTTGAGATTGTTGTCGTTGTTGTTATGTGCCATCGAGTCATTTGCGACTCATAGCGACCCTATGTACAACAGCCCTAAACCCTGCTCTATCCTGTGCCAATCTCATTGCCTCTGACACACCCATCCTGATTACCCCAGTCACTGAATCAATCCACCTCATAGAGGGTCTTCCCTTCCTGCGCTGTTACTCCACTCTGCCCAGCATAATGTCCCTCTCCAAAGACCTGTCTCTCCTTGCAACATGTCCAAAGTATGTCAGACAAAGCCCCAGAATCCTTGCCTCCAAGGAGTAGCCTGGTTTAACCCTCTCTAGGATGAATCTGTTTGTTTTCTTGGCAGTCCATGGTACATTCAATACTCTTCTCCAGCACCACAGCTCAATCTTGAGATTACTTATGAAAATAAAAAGACATGAGACAATATGGGGATATTTTGTTTGTATTGTTCAGTTTTTCAGTTTAGCTAAATAACTGGTAGAGCTTGTTTTCTATCAAATGTTATCACATGAGCAGTGTACCGTGATGAGGCATTATGTCTCATTAATGAAAAATAAAAATTTTGGGGCATATTTAATAATTAGCACTCATCTGCTGAAGCTGGGGAAAGTGTCAGGTCCTTATAACAACAGCAAATACCAGATGCATAACTAAATGTCAAATAAATGCACTTGAGAGGTGAGTGGGTGCTCAAATTGGCAGATTAGGAACTGGTATCATTAATTGAATATTAGCAGGATTGGGTCAAAAGATAAATAAATATCACAACAGACATTTCCCAAATAGTTTCCTGAATCTTCCTGACAGAGTATTTAACATGTGATAGAAAAGACACACATACACACACACACACACACACACACATTTCCAAATCACATTTCTGATACAGATAATTGTGAGGGAAGCTGCCTAATTTGAAATTTTGATTTCAGGTCAAACTGATAGGAGAATTAGTCATGAAAAGGAGGGCTGGGAGATGAATCAACAATTAACCATAATCCCCATTATGAAAGGTTAATCATAATTAATTTGCAAATACTGATGAATTGTTGGCATAATTCCCTTATTTAAAAAGAGTTAGAAACTTATAACATCCTCAATGGGGATAGCTATACAAATCAATCCAAGGACTGACTGTGTCTGTGGAGTGACAAGGGAATCTGTCATGATGAAGTAAATCTTTCAGATTGCTAGTTCTTAATTGGGAAGCAAAATCTATTAACAATAAGGATGTTCAAATTTAATTTTGTTTGTTTAGCAATTAAATACAGGCTTTTAGATTTGTCTAGGAGCCCAATGAACTTGTAGAATTTTATTGTCTGTTCTAACTTTCTCTAACAATATATTAATTTGATTTAACACATTTTTATTCTTATAGGAAATTATTTTGTCTAAATTTTTACTTCAAAGCAACACTATAGCTATACAAAAATGGGGAAATACAAAGCATACTTCATATGCATCTTGCTTTACTAAAATAATTTATTCACTACTTGTCCACCACTTGTCCACTGGGCTGTACGAGGAGGAATGTGGCATCAGGCTTGGTGGAAGAGTCATCAACAACTTGTGTTATGCAGATGACACAACCCTGCTTGCTGAAACTGAGGAGGACCCGACGCACGCTTGCTGCTGAAGGTCAAGGACTGCAGTCTTCAATATGGATTTAAGCTCAACATCAAGAAAACAAAGATTCTCACCACTGGGCCAATTGGCAGCATCAGTATGGATGATAAAGACATAGAGATAGTTAACAGTTTTCATTTACTTGGCTCCACAATCAACACTCTTGGTAATAGTAGCCAGGGAATCAAGAGAAGAATTGCATTGGGAAAGTCACTATGAGGGACCTCTCAAGAGTACTGAAGAGCAACAATGTCAGGCTGAAGACTAAGGTGCTCCTGATCCAGGCTATAGTCTTCTCAATTATGCACTCTGCATCAGAGAGTTAGACAGTGAATAGGGATGATAGAAAGAGAATTGATGCCTTTGAGCTGTGGTGCTGGAGAAGAGTGTTGAATGTACATGGTCTGCTAGGAGAACAAACAGGTTTTTCCTGGTGAGCATGAAGCCGGAATGCTACTTGGAGTCAAGGAATCTGAAGTTTGATGTGACATACTTTGGGCATGTTGCAAGGAGGGACTGGTCCGTGGAGAGGGACATCATGTTCGGCAGAGTGGAGGGGTGGCGAAGGAGAGGAAGACCTTCTATGAGATGGATCGATTCTGTGACTGGAATTGTGGGGAAAAGTGTGTTTGAGATGGCTAGGTTGGCACAGGATAGAACGGTGTTTAAAGCTCTTGTATATAGGGTTGCTATGAGTCGCAAGCAACTCAATGGCACATAACAGCAAACTTGTTCCAATGTGAAATTGTGGGTGAGATGTCTAAATATGAGTGCCTTCCTTTAAGGCACAAGAAACCTTAGAGGGAGGACTCTGAAGAGAACCATATTTGGTCAACATGTCTCACCCTTTTTTCCAGTCAAGACTCTTAATTGTTTTTTTTCTTGTTGTTGTTGTGAGTTCCCCCCTATTCTAATACTTTCCTCTTCCATCTGTTTTATATCTCTGTACACATTTTCTTTCTTCCTCTCCTTTCCTGAAATCCTTCCTGTCTTAACTCAGGCATTTTTCTTTTCATGCTCAGATAAAATTAACCACCTTCTTGATACTTACTTTTCCTCCTTCAGTTCCTATTAATATTTTCCTTCTTAGATGTTTTATACCACTTGTATGAATTTCATGGTTTATTCTTTGACTTTGCTGTCTTGAATGTGTTTTTTTAAATGAGTTTGTGTTCAACTCTTGTTTGCTGTAACTTTCTACTTGTTGAGGTATGAAATGGTAAATAGCATAATACACAGAATAAAGAACACATTTTTTTGTATCTCTCTTTTTCTGTCCACCTTATCATAAAATCAGATCTACATACTCCAAACCACCAACTCATGATTCTCAAACACCATGCCCATAATTGTAGGATTTCTCACAATCTCTCTCTGAGATCACCAAATCCACCAAACATGAAATTTATGATAAAATTAATTTCTTTTTATCAAGCTTCATCTTCCTCCTCCCAGAATCTTCAGATGAACTTTCTATATGTTCGTTATGCACTAAACTTGCTTTCTCTTTCCTTTAATTCTCATTTTGTATGACCTTGTTGCATGACCTTAAATCATACAATATGTGTGATTTAATATTATACTCCAGTAGAAAGGATTTGAATACTTATTTTAAAAATAACCAGATACATTCAGAGATTGATGAGTGTGATCCACAGAGCCAAGCCAGAGAGTTCTTTATGGACTTTTGCTTAAAGGAATTCTCCTGTGGTATTTAGGGAATTCTGTCTTCCACATCAGGATTATCTGAACCCTTTACCTGCTAGCATTTTCATTAATCACCGTTCCTAACTATGTATCGTTCCCTGAGCATATAAGGTTTTCTATTTTATCCTGATCGCTTTTCATGGCACTCTGTATTCTCTTCCCCACTCTCACCTGTTTACTGGACCAACTTCTATTTACCTTCAGTTCTCAAATTAGACACCACTTTGGAAAAACATTCACTTATCAGAGACTACTTGTGACTCTCTCTCTCTCCAGCATGTGTGCTCATTCCGTATTTGGAATTTACCATGTTGTTATTGTCTTAGAGTCAATTGCAAGTCACGGACCTTATCATATTACCTAGCTATTGTGTTTCTGTCTTATATTTTTCACAGTCTAAGCCAGAGTTTCTAATTTTTTTTTTCCTGTTGGATACCTAGCACTTAAAAAGGCATATGATACCTATGGTGCCAGTGGATGATTAATGAACGGCCAGTTGCTTGTAACTGTTTAGTGAAAGTTTGAATAATCACATCTTCAGATACCATTCTGGCTGTGGTAAGTCTCATAACTCCTGAATGTTCTAGCAATAAAATTCTCACCGAGCAGTTCACCTGGCACAGTTAAGAAACTTATTTAATGTCAGTTGATGGATTAAGTGAAACCATGAAAAATACTACATTGGATAAAAGTTCTAGAAATTCTAGAGATTCCAAGCATTGAATTCTACTGTGACTTGGCCTCCACATGACTTGTAAGTCAGACCCTGCTTTATTCAGTCTGAAATACATACGGTTGGGATTACTGCTATTTTGATTGCAGATTCGACATTGAGGGTTCCTCACTGGTTGTCCAGGGACATGCTCTACTAATTTGCAGTACATTTCAGGTTCTTTTTCTCCACATGTTGCATTGGTGGTAATGAGAGCATTAGACGCAAGATTCAACACAGCAGGAAATAAACCTGAAAAAGATGGACAAATGAGTAAGTATGATACAGAACAAATAGCATCACTTTGGTGAAATTAAGATAGGATTACACACACACACACACACACACACACACACACACAGAGCATCTAAGTAAGTAATTAAAAATTGCATAGCCCCTAAATTGGACCCCTAAATTAATATAGTACAATATATCAAAAGTATGTATTATCAAAAGAACACTGCTTTCCTTTTAACTAAATGTTAAATGTAGAATCTAAGGGTATCTTTTAAATTATAATCCTCTAACAGTGAATTATAAAGAAGGTCTTGTCTCTGCTACATATTTTTTAAAATTCCATGTTCCTATAATTGGCAAAAAAAAAGTGTCTTCATTTTCCATTTGAATTCTTCATGTCAAGTAATAAAAAACAATGTGCAAAGTTTACTTTGCATTTCATGATAATTTTACATTTCAATTGTTATCAGTTAGCACTAATAGTTGTTATCATTCCTTTAAATCCTGAATGGATAAGAAAGATGAGTTTGAAAAAAATTCTTCCCCAAACTCTATATTTCCAAGCCATATTATACAGTAATATCTTACCAAAGTAAGTGACCACAGCAATTACTGACATGGGCACTAATATAATCCAAAATAAATCCAAGTTTTAGCCTAACAATTCTAAGGCACAACTCCTCAATTAGTCCAGGCTCCAGTTTCAATTCAACAATTAGCTTTTCCTTTCATCATCAAAAGCAAGAACATAAATATCCTTTAACTGTGGCCAGCACAAATGCAAGTGTGACACACTTTGCTCCAGTTTCTGCACAAAAACGCCAGTATTTCCACCGCTAGGGTTTTGCTTTCACCAGGGTCTTGCCACCACAAGTCTTGCTCACCTCAAGTCTTGCTTTAACACTTTCTCATTTCAAGTCTTGCAGCTTAGTGTGGGAAGCACTCTTCCACTTATTCTAGTCCCACAGCTGAAGCTTATTTTTAAAACCACGTGTCTGAAGTTAAGGTAGCTGGAGACCAGAGGCAAAATGGCTAAAAGAAAGCCAGCTTTTAGTCTAACAACTTATATTCCAAACCTTGGAAAAAGACAACATGCTGAGAAAGGTGAAAGAAGAAAGGTCAGAGAAACAGGCAGATCCTCAACACGATGGACTGACACAGTGTCTATAACAATGGATTGGAGCATGTTAGAGATGTGTAGTTCCCTGAAAATAGCACAGAATAGTTCAGGTCTTTGGTTCCTTAGGATTGGTATGAATCATAGGCAACTTGATGGCATTTAACAACAACAAACACTAGTCTCACTCTCACCAATAATCTTAAATTGTGCTATTCTGTTAAAAATAGTTATGATATTCTAGGTTTCCATATGTGTCTCTTTGGTCAGAGATTTTTTTTTTCATCAAACTGCAACCACTATCTCTCGCTTTTTTCCTTACAAATTTATTCCTCCTCTCATCTGTGTGGCTTGTGACTCCCAGGTCTGAGATATTCTGTATGATTACTGGCCAGAAAAAAAAGCCAGCCATTTATAAATTTTTTTAATTTAAAGAAAAATACAAATTGGCTTATAGGGGGTAAGTCACTATGCAAAATAATACTTTATGTTCATTTTAACTATATTTCTATATATGAATTGTTACTTAAATTTTAACTATATTCATATACAATGATTGTTTTTAAGTACATTAAAAAACATTACAAAGACTGTCAGGTTACACATTTAAAAATAATCAAATTGTTTTCAGGGAATTATCCCTGTACCTTAGATATTTTAATATATTATTAAATAAGTAAGACAGACCTCTGCATCTTTCTATTCCTGTTCTTCAATATCTTATACTTTACTATGCAATATTTCTTTCATTAAATTTGTTTTGAGTACCTACAGATGTACTAAAGAACATAAAAGATTTTCAAATTAGAGGACTGTGAAGACAGTCTTCTTGTCAGAATTTGTATCAGTCTGAATCTTGATAGAGAAACTTAAGTTTATCAGGTTAGAAAAAAGAAAAGAAAAAAAACACAAACATATTGAGTAGAAGAACACCACGTATGTATATATTTATCCTGAAAACTTATGTTGATATTGAGTGACTTGAAGGTTTCTTAAATATCTAATCATTCTAAGCTGTACATTTATGCGATTAGATAAGCATAAATATAGAAACAGTAATAGAGATAAAGCATAGATTACATAGATTGACTATACATAATAATTCACAAATATGTCTACACAGTTACTAAGAGGTTATTAAGAGTAATTTGGTTTTATATAATTTTTTTTCCAGTGTCAAAAAATGTAAGAAGAAAAGTATATGCTGAACATCTTCTTTTTAAGTTATAACATCTCAGGGAGCTCTGGTGGCCTGGTGGCAAGAAGCTGCACTGCAATCCCAGAGGTGTGCGGTTTAAATCCATCAGACCCTCTGCTGTAGAAGGAGGGGCACTCTCCTCCTGTACCAGTCAGATCCGATTTGACAGTACACACACACACAAACACACACACACACACATACAGTAATTGTTTTCTAAAAAAAAAAAAAAGAAATCTCTACACCTTATTGTCCTGCCCTTGAGGAAGAAATTAAGTAGCCAATCTCTTTTCTCTTTCCAACTTTTTTAAGCAAAGCCATCTCGAGCACAGGCAAACACTTCAAAACGTGCCAGGAGTTCGTCACTTCCCTAACATCCTGCTTAGTCATGATATTCACCTTGCGATTCACTTTGGAATTGTCCCACTGAACCTGATTTAACCTGCTATACCTGCATTTTTCCAGGCAGAGTAATGATAGGAGGGTGTCCATAAGGAAAACATCTGGTGAAAATTATTTTACTTCATATTGTACACAAGAAGTATCTATTTGGTATAAAACTGTACTGCTGACCCAAAGGTATGTTGATTGAATACATTAGCTGCTCATGAAGGAGAAATATTTGCAGAGAAAGGGAAGGGCGGAAAAGATGAGCAATCTCTTCCCACTTAATTTGCAGTTTCTGAAAAATCCCCCCAAGGGTCAGCAATGATTCACTTCCAACTCAATAGTTATGAGTGAATAAGCAAGTGAATGAGTGAGTGACACTGTATGTACAGAAAGCAAATATCAAATTATACCATAATTTGCTCACAGAGTAAAGAAAACAAGAGCAAAATTACTAGATCTTAAGGGGTCAAATGGTTTGTGTTAACCTAAAGTTAGGTAATCCAACCATCTTTAGCGGTACAGCAGAAGAACAGCCCTTACAATCTGCTTTCATTGAACTTACACTAAAAGTGAAAATAAAATAACTTGTGGAACATTTTTCCTCTGTAACACAAGAAGTTATCACAAACTAGAATTGAGTCAACAACAATCAACAAGGACAGCATAAAAGTTCTATAGGTTTGAAAGTAGCTTCGCTTCAGAAGTTAGATCATATTCATGTAAAGTCCAGTAGGACCCCTGCGTAGAGTTCAGTACCATTTCACAGACAATAAAATTGCAGTTTAGGAAGGATAGATTATTTTCACAGACGCAAACGATTCAATGGCACATAACAACAACAACAACAACAACAAAAACAACAACAAGGCCTAGCTAAATTTATAACTAACACTTGAACTCAACTTTTTAGCTCTGAAAATAGATACCACATGGAGTATGTATAAGAGCAAAAATCAATTTACATATTTACAAAGGAACTAACTTCCAACATGACCACTTGATCAACATGATTTGTTTCTATTACACTTACTAATCTGATCTTCAAATTCAACCTTCTCACAATTTAATTGCCTTGACCTTAAAATTGCATCAGTTTATTGTGTTATTTATTTTTTTAGTCAGTAAACTATATTAGTCAAGGAAGTACCAATTAGTTGCTAATGATAATTTTGAAAGTCCATCTGTATCTAAACTTATGTGGAATATTAAATGTGTTGATTATATACAATGCAGTCAATTTTCATTATATGTTAAATCTATTAGGTAGTTCTTGTTTATTCTCCTTCAACAGCAACAGAGAAATATTTTCTGGCCTATTAACTTTGCTGTCTTTGCTCTTACATAATCATTGCATAAAATAAACTTGTATCAGCATTACATAATGTTATAGAATTTATGAAGTATTAATAAAGGAAAAGAGAATTGTCAAAAATTAAGTGGAGCACTGAAGACTGATATCCTAAGAATTAGTGAGAAATGGAGCTGTATTGGCTATTTTGAAGCTGACAATCATATGCTCTATATTTCTAGGAATGGCAAATTAAAAAGGAATTGTGTTCCATTAATGGTCAAAAAGAACATTTCAAGTCTATCTGGAAATAATCTATCAGTAACAATAATAACAATACACTATAAAGATAGTTAAGATGTTGGTTGTTGTGCACCGTAAAGTCAGAACAGTCACATAGCTGACCCTCCAGTGGGTATTCAGAGTCAGTTAATGGAATGGGAGGATATTGCCCATCCTTCTCCCTAGGAGCCTCTGGTGACCTCAAACCACATGCCTTCAGGATGGCAGCACAGCTTCTTGCCACTGGGCCACCAGAGCTACATCATTAATGCGACTATTAATTAAATTTATACAATGACCACCAATGCCACAGAAGAGCAAATTGAAGATTTTTTTTAAACAAATTGTTGTTGTTGTCATATGCCATCAAGTTGCCTGCAACTCATAACACCCTATGCACAACAGGTCTGAACCCTGCTCTATCCTGAGCAAACCTTATTATCCTTGACATACCCACCCCCATTTCCCCAGTTATACTGAGTCAATCCATCTCATTGACGGTCTTCTTCTCTTGTGTTGTTACTCAGCCTCCCAAGCATAATGTCCTTCTCCAAGAACTGGTCCCTCCTTGCAACATACCAAGTTATGCAATCTTAAAATTTATTAAAAATTATTTCACTGGCATGAAATAATTTTTCTTTTACTTTTCAAACAGAAGAGTGAACTGGGAATGTATGGAAATCCAAACTCTCTGTAAATGTTCATTAAAATTAGTATTAAAAAATTGATTAAAAATATCAAGATTATTAGTAATCATCTTTGATTCTAGTGTGAAGTTGGAAATAACCAAGGATTAATAGTTGGAAAACATGGCCTTAGTGATAGTATAAATGACAGGGATCACATGATAGAATTTTGTGAGACCAAAAAGCCACTTATTTTAAATATCCTTTCCCAACATTAATAAAGGCAACTATACTTACAGACTTGATTCATCTATATTCATAGGTTTGCCTGGTTATAATACAGACAACTCAAATAAACTGTAACTGTGGAAATGGAAGGTGGAAACACCTAACATCATCAATCAGAACAAAGCTGAGGATGAATGTTGGGACCAATCATAAATTGTTCATTTACAAGGTAAAGTTGAAGCTGAATCAAAACAAGTCCAGAAGAACCAAAGTGCAACAATGAGCCTAACTCAACAAATATAAAAACTATTTCAAGAATACAATTATCTCATAAAATACAGTATTTATTTGTGTTTTATTGACTATGCAAAAGCATCACACTCTGTGGATAATAATATAGCTAACATTAAGAGGCATGAGAATTACAGAACACCTAATGTGTTTATGTGAAGCATGAACAGAAATCAGGAAGTGGTCATTCATACAGTACAATGGGATACTGCATGTTTTAAATCAGGAAAGGTGTGTGTCAGAGTTTGATCCTCTCTCCATACCTATTCAATCTAGATGTTGAGCAAATTTATACAAAGAAGAATGTGATCATAGGACTGGAGTAAGACTCATCTACAACCGGCATTATGTGACTGACAGGTTGCTTGCAGAACATGAAGAAAATATGATGGAATTACTGAAGAATATCAAAGACTATAGATTTTACTGTGAATTACACCTTACATCAAGAAAAAAAACCATGACTCAATCAATAGACAGTGAATTAGTAAACATGAGTTAGTAAAAAAAAGACTGAACATGTCAACAATTTTATTTTGCTTATATCCACAATCAACACCCATAGTATTAGCAGTCAAGAAATTAAGACTGGTTGAGCTATGAAAAGTCTGTTGTCACTGCCTCTTTAAAGTATTAAACAAAGATGTTAGTTTAACTACCAAGGTGTACCTGATCCAAACCATGGTATTCTCAATTAATTTGTATGCAAATAAAAGTTGGACAAAGAGTAAGGATAACAGAAGAATCAATGCTTTAGAATTGTGGTACTAGCTAAGGGTATTGAATGTACCATGGACTGTCAAAAGAACCAACAACTCTATCAGTGTCTACTCACATTTCTGACATCAAGTTCATATTTTCCAAAACCCAATCATTGTTTGTTTCTAAATTTAAATATTAGTCTACAATTATTATTCATGCACCTTCTATGCATGCAAGAGCTAGTCAATCCATGAGAATAATGGAAGAATCTGACAATAATGTTGAAGAATATTGACTCTACCATGAACTACCAGAAAAGTTAACAAATCTATCTTAGAAAGACTATATTCAATTTTTTTCTTAGAAAAAGGGTTAATAAATAGTCAAAGTACTTTGAGTATATTAAAAGGAGGGCCAGTTTCTAGAGAGAGACCACATGTTTCACAAAATAAAGTATCTGCAGAAAGGAAGATTCTCAATGAGACAGATCGACATAGTGAAAGCAACAATGTGCATACATGCAGCTAAGGTTATAACAATGGAATAGGACTGAATATTATTTGGTGATGTTGAATAAGGGTCACTCTAAGTATGAACCAACACAATGGGACCTAATAACAATGCAAACATTGCAAGTCTAAATAAGCTGCAAATATCTGAGTAAATTTTTAGTATATATACTTAACAACATTATTTTAATCAATATGTAATTATTAAATGTTATGAAACATGAGTTTGTATTATCCATACAACTATGGTTAAATTTAATTAATAAAAAATAAATTAAATAAATTCAGTTTACTTTGTGGTTCAAAGGAATTAAGATGGAATAAAAAGTGGTATGATTTGAAATATTTTGTAAACATTTTATTAGATATTTTGTAAATATTTGTTATTTACATGACATAAACCTTTACAGCAGGACACTATTTCTTTCTCCCAAGGATCAGCTTGTGTGTTCAAACTGCTAAACTTTGGTTATCAGTATGAAATGCTACTCATTATGCAACCAAACTACCTCATTCAAAGTACAAGTCTAATCAGTAAATAAGTTTAACTACCTTTTCCTCCTAAATAAATATTTAATGGAAATATAAATATATATAATTCTAGTGGCTTAGTGTAAAAGAGGAATATCTATCTGTGTTTCCTTGACTATGCAAAGACATTTGACTGTGTGGATCACAACAAACTGTGGCTGACTCTGAGAAGAAAGGGAATCCCAGAACACTTGATCATGCTTATGGGAAACCTATACTTGGATGAGGAGTCAATCATCAGAATAGAGCAAGGAAACACTGCATGGTTAAAAATTGGGAAGGGTGTACACCAGGGATGTGCCCTGTCTCCAGTTCCCTGTCTCCATACTTTTTCAATCTATATGCAGAACAGATTATCTGGGTGGCTGGGCTCTATGAGGAGAAATGTGGCATCTGGATTGTAAAGAGACTGATCAACAATCTGTGTTACGCAGATGGCACAACCTTGCTTGCTGAAACTGAGGAAGACCTGAAGTGCTTGCTGCAGAAGATCAAGGACAGCAGGCTTCAATCCAGATTGAAGCTCAATTAAAAAAAAAAAAATAAGATTCTCACCACTGGGCTGATAGGCAGCATGATAGATGGTGAAAAGATTGAGACTGTTAACAACTTTAGTTTGCTTGACTCCACAATCATCACTCTTGGCACCAGCAGCTAGGAAACTAAAAGACGTATTCCATTGGAAAAGTCTGCTGTCAGACTTCTTTTGGACCTCTCCAAAGTACTAAAAAGCAATGGAAACTAAAGTAAGCCTGATACAGGCCATTGTCTCTGTAATCATTTGCTATGCATCAGAGAGCTGGACTAGGGATAATATAAGGAGAACTGATGTCTTAAAGCTATGGTGTTAGAGAAGAGTATTGAGTATACATACCACGGTTCATCCTTGAGAGGGTTAAACCAGGCTGCTCATTGGAAGCAAGGATTCTGAAGTTTCATCCGACATACTTTGGAATGTGGCAAAGAGGGACCAGTCCTTGGAGAGGGACATCATGCTTGGGAGGGTTGGAGGGACAGCACAGGAGAGGAAGACCCTTGATGAGATGGATTGATTCAGTTACTGGGGTAATGGGAGTAGGTGTGTCAGAGACAATAAGATTAGCACAGGATATAACAGGGTTTAAAGCTGCTGTGCATGGGGTCATTCTGAGTCGCAGGTGACTTGACAGCACATAATAACAACAACAGTGGCTTAATGAGTAAGAAGCTGAGGGGCTAACCCAGAGATAACACTTCTCTGGCAGTTCAAATCTACCTATTTTTCAGTGGAAGAAAGATGGACTATGTCCCTCCATGTGATTTATGGTTTCTAAAATCTTACTGTAGGGACAGCTATGAGTCATTTCTGAGTTAAGGACAATAACAAAGTGAGAGAGGTAAAAATGCATTTGAATATATAAACCATGACAAACTATGGATATTATTGCAAAGGATGGGAATTCCAAAACACTTCATTGTTATCAGAGAAATCTATACCTAAACCAAGAAGCACCAACTGGTTTAAAATTATAAAAGATGTGCACCATGGTGACATGTTTGGGTATTTTTTTAAATACATTGCCAACCTATATTTGTTCAGCAAATAGTCCAACAAGATAGATTATGTGAAGAGGAATGTTACATCACGATCAGTGGAAGACATAGTAACACTATGTTATCTGCAGATGACACAATTTTAATTGCCAAAACCAAAGAGCACAAAAAGCAGTATCATGATTGGAGAAAGGATTGAAATTGTCAATAATTTTATTTTGCTTGGATCCACTATCAATGCTTATGGAACTAATAATCAATTAATCAGTCAATATATTCCATTTGATATACCTATTGTAAAGGACCTTTCTAAAGTGCTAATGAAAAAGAGTGTCACTTCTGTTTTTTCTTTTAAGAATGACACTTTGTGGGTTTAATGTACACCTGACCCCTGAGCAATGGCTATGGAAGACTAAATAAATGATACCATGAGACTTGATGTTGACAAAGGATATTGAATAGATTATGGATTGCCTAAAGGGCCAGGGACATTAACATACCATAAAATACTAGAGACACTAACCACTGCAATGTACACCATAAAGTAGCTGCCAGTACTGACTATTCCTAACATATTACATAACATATTACATGCATGTAGATTTTCATTTCTCAAATAAGAATTTTTGTTAGCAATTATAATCGGGTTAATAAGGGTCATCATGAACATTAATGGGCAACTTGGAGGCTTATGGAAAAATCATGCACTCAGTGAAATAAATAATTGTTTTCAATAGATTTAATTTCTAATAATTAAGCAATCACTCTCTAATGTTTACACTGCTACATTACTGATCTCCACCTCCACATACTGTGCCTCTTTCTGTCATCACAGTCTTGGTAAACACTATTCCTCTTGCAACTTCACACCAAGTACCTCTTACTTCTCAAGAGAACAAGCGGTTGGTTTGAAAGCTTCCATCATTGCATTCCAGTCTCCCAGGACTGTGGAATATTTTAAAAAAATTCATGCAAGTAAACCAAACTATTTTCAAGCAATTCGGCATTTAAAAGACAAGAGAGAACATGCCAGTATGAAATGTTCTAAGAAGTGTCAAAGAAGAAAAAGATATACTAGTCTGTTGAAATTCTGGGCTATGTGGGTGTGTAAGAACATTGGGTATAAAATAAAAATGGGACAAAACAGAATGTTGTCGAAGAGAATGATTTCCAGCTGTGCACCACAGGAAGTAACTTAATGCACTTGATCCACAGTGCAGAAGAGGAGTTTTATAGAACTGGAAAATCAGTTCAATTTGAACTAATAGCTGTCCAGACACAACAATGCTTGTAAACTGGAAAGGTTTAAAAAAAAAAACAAACCAGAATCCAGTTGTTCAGAAGCAAACTAAATCAAGAAGGGCATGCATTCTAGTTCTAGATAGTGCTGACAGACTTTTCAGAATTGCCTTATACTCTTACTTTGTTCTGCCCTTTCCGTATTACAAAATAAAAAGTTAAATTGGAGGTTTCTGTTTTGATTTGGTCTCCTATCTCCTCTTTTTTTTTAAATATGAAAAAGTAGTTCATGATACACTGTGGAATTAATTTAAAACTTTATTTATTATCTTCCTTCCAAAACAAAGATAAAAATGTAAGTAACTACTTTTATTTTTGAAAAGCGAAATAAAACTGGTGTAACCATTCTCTAGTGACTCATAGACAGAGACTGCTTACAGATTGCAACACTTGCATTATACAGCAAATATTTTAAATGAAAGAATGAGTAGAAAAGGGCCTCTCTGAACTCAAATGACATCTTACTCACTTGGCCCTGAAAGCACGATAGGTTTATTTAAAATCCTCAGAGATCGAGGAAAATGTCACTTTCTTAAGAAAGCCTTGATTTAGAAATTTATAGTGTTCTAAAATTTAAGAAAGACTTTTATAAGAAAGTAAATTCTATTATAATTCAGATTCCTGGTAGGAATACTGCAAGATATGCCATGAAGAAAGTAATCAACTATTCCTGTCAATAATTACAAAGATAGTGTTCATATATCAAATTTCCTGTATTCCCCAACAAACTCTTTCCAACTAACTCTTACTACTCTATAGGTGAACAAAAGTGGTTCACGATATCTTCAAACTCTAATCTAATCAGTATAAACTGCTTATAATTACATAGCTTATGTTATAGATTATATTATAGAAAATGCATGTTACATGATATCATATTATAACATACTTATGTTATGTGCCTTTGAGTAGACTGTGACTAATAGTGACCCTATGCACAATATCTCTGAATCCTCCCCTATCCTAAGCCAATTTCACTGCCTCCAATACACCTACCCCCATAACTCGTTACTCTATCAATCCGTGACATCCAGGATCTCCCTCTCCTTCACTGTCCCTAAACCATTCCAAACATGATGTTTTTCTCCAAAGGCTGGTCCTACCTGGCAATATGCCTGTGGCGTTAGCCTAAAAACTGGCTCTTTTTAGCCATTACAGTCAGGATCCTTTGGTCTCCAGCTATCTTAACTACTAACACATGGTCTTGCAAATCAGCATAGCCTTCAAAATCATCAACAGCTGTGGGACTAGCATAAGAGAAAGAATGTTCCCACACTGGATGCCATGACTTGAGGCAAATAAGACTTGAGGGAGATTGGAGCAAGACCCTGGTGAGAACGAGACCCTGGTGGTAGAGAGACCGTGGCATTGCTGTGGAGAAACTGTGGCAAGGTATATTCTGAGAAGTACTAAGATACAAGCCATAGTAAAAAGGTTCTGATGGTTTTGCCCACTGCTTGAAGAAGCAGTTGACCTAGAACTACTCTGAGGCAAACTTTGCTGGATGATTTATATTTGACTATTAAATTGAAGCCAAAGCCTGGACTAATTGAGGAGTTGTACCTTGGAACTTCGGCTAGAACCTGGATATATATTGGGTGATATTCTTTGCCACCCCTACTCTCTAACTTACTTCCTTAATAAATCCAATTCTCAATACCATAATTGTCAGTCTGTGAGTCATCAACAAATAAATGAGTGTCTTGCTGTTAGTGTGGCTCTACAGACACCATGGGACTGAGCTATGGGCTCTTTATTTCATTTCTGCTCTGGGGCAGTTTGAGGCTGTGCTATTCTCACTCCCTCTGACCCTTTTAGAGAGACACTTATGGTCCTATGTGCCCAGATACCATTTTCTGCTCTTCAGGTAAGATTATATGAGACAGAGATTCAAAATCCTTGCTCCCAAGGAGCAGTTTGAGTTAATTCCAGGAAAGGCTTGTTTGGTTTTGTGGCAGAACAAAAATATAATTTTTTATATTATAAAGAACATATTATTTCTATATGCTGTCAAGTCACAACTCATAGCAGTCTGATGTAAAATAGACCTGAAAACTACTCTATCCTGTGTGAACCTTATTGTCTCTTACACACCTCACCTCATTACCCCAGGGACTAAATCAATTCATCTCATCGAAGGCCTTCCTCTCTTTTGCTCTCCCTCAACCCTCAGAAGCATGATGTCCCTTGCCAAGAACTGGTCCCTCCTTACAACATGCCCAAAGTATGTCAGATGAAGCCTCAGAATCCTTGCCTCCAAGGAGCAGCATGATTTCACCCTCTCTAGGACCAACCTGTTTGTTCTCCATATATTCAATATTCTTCTCCAGCTCCATAGCTCAGAGGCCTTAATTCTCTTTCTATCATCCCTAGTCATTGTCCAGCTTTCTGATGTATAACAAGCAATTGCAAAGACCATGACGTGTATCAGGCACAACTTAGTCTCCAGACTGACTTCATTGCTCTGCGTACTTTGGAGAGGTCTCTGACAGTGTATTTTCCCAAAGCAATTAATCTTTTTATTTTGTTTGGTCCCAATATTTCCAGGTCCTTGCAAAGCATAGGAATATTAACCAATATACTATTAAATTATAATTTTTCACAGACCTTTTTGTTTGGTTTTATTATGTTCTGCCTGTAGAGCAATTGTGAATCATCCGGAGGGCTTTGGGAATCATTGGTATCCACACTAATGATCATGTTGTGTGCCATCAAGTAAAAATGGACCCATAGCTGACCCTCCAGCCGGTTTCAGAGGCAGTACTTGCATGGGAGGAGATTGCTCGGCATTCTATCCACATGCCCTCTGGATTGCAGCAGATTCTTACCACTGGGCCCCCAGAGCTCCCTTATAGGAAGCGTGTTTATTTAGAATATTCTAGCATGAGGGTATTACTTCCAAGCCTCCTCCAACCTCACTCCTTCATTAGAAGCCCAATGTACCAGCATGTACTTTCTTTTCCTTGGTTTCAAAACCCAAACCTATAAATTAAATGTCTCTTTGGCAGACCTGTATGCAAAGGCAAAATGAGACATAAAAAAAAAAAGACAAAGGAGAGAAAATGTGAAACACTTTCCATGTCACTGAAAATAAAATTTATAGCCTTGAATTGGCTATCATCCCACAACTAAGGTGTTTGTAATATAAAAAACAAATTGACAGCTTTGTGCCTATGTCTACCCTTAATGATCCACAAGATAAAAATAATGAGATGATACATTTCAGAAGGAAATTTTATGGCCATTTTATCAGATAACTAGGCTATCAACTTACATTTACATTCATCAAGCAACAGTAGCAAAAGAGGCTCATAAACCAATGATGCCCCAAGAAATAAGCACTTTCCCTGTATTGCATTATGTATTGTGCTGTGAACCAAAAGATGGTTAGTTAACATCTACCAGCCACTCCATGAGAGAATGATGACACATTCTTCTCTTATGAAGACTGTAAGCTTCAAAAATCTTATCGAATCAGAAGCAGAACTGATCAGACAGCATTAGTTTTAATGAATACAGACAATGCCCCTAATCATGTTGTCCCTGACTTAAAAGACCTGGACAATATGAATGAATTTATTTCTTTATTTAGGGTTGGGGGTTTTTGTTGTTGTTGTTTGGTTTTTTGTTTTTTAGGTTTTTTAAATTGGTAAGTATTACTGTTTCAGGTCTCTGGATGGTGCAGAGTTATTACTAGTCAGAAAGTTAGAAGTTTGAGTCCAGGTAGAGGTACCTTGAAAGAATTGACAGCAATGAGGTTTTCTCAGTTTCTGTGTGTGCAAGTGTATTTTGTGTTTTACATTTTAATTGGAATTCCTCAGAGTTTGATCCTAGATCCTTTTTCATTTCCTTTTTCTCTTCACAAAAACTTATCCACTTCTAAGATAATACATCATTGTCTTGTCAATATCTTCCAGTTTGTATCTCAAGGACAGTTGTTTGTTTTTTTGTTGTTCTTTTTTTCTAGTTCAAGTCATACTTTACCTATCCAGTGTTTCATGTAGAAAACAAGTAGCCATAGAACATACCATTCCATTACTAACTGTAAACTTTAGATCCATCAAGTTCTCTGCAATGCCATTGATAACATTTTGGACCAAGTGATGAGCATTTTAACACCTGGATTTCTGTAGCAGTATATAAAATATAATCCCTGATTGCCTTCCATTGCTCTCTATTTTCCACAAAATAGATTTTCTTAAAATGTGAATCTACATGGGATCAAACTGACAACCTCAATTCAGAAGGATAGGAACCTTAGAGGACAGTGAGTTAATGAGAGGAAAAACTCCAGAAAGGAAAGCAAGAGTTGTTTGGCAACTTTAAGAATGTTTCAACAGTACAGTAATGTTCATGAAGAAATAGTAACATTGTAACTCGTGGTTGCGGTGATGCTGAACAATGTGTCACTTATGTACCAAAAGCGATAATGGTTACCCATGGTGGACAGTGTTTGGTGGGGCTTCCTGATTAAAACAAGCCTGGAAGCAGGAGTGGCATCCAATTCCGAAATTGCTTGCCTCCAGAAACTCTATGAACAGTAAGAGCTCAGGCCTTTCATTCATAGGGTTGCTATGAGTCATCTATGACTAAACGGCACCTAACAACAACAACAACATTTTGTTGTGCATGTTCTCAACAACAAAATGAGGAAAAAGTTTAAATCAGACAAAGTAACACCTACAAAATCTCACCAGTGATTTCGGATTGTATCCAAGATATAATTGATAATTATTATCCTAGTGTACATACTTTTGTCATATACAAAGAATGCTTATTTTCATCAGATGCAAGAGTAAGGGCTCTAATGGTTCTGTCATTAAAACATTTGACTGCTAGGCAAAAGGCTGGTAGTTCAAACCCACAAGCAGCTCAAGACAGAAAGATCATTTTGCTTTATTTTGCATTAAAATTGACTCAAAGGTAGTGAATGTATAGTAGAAAACTATGATGTTTCCACAGATGGAGCCCCCTGGTGGTAAGATCCATAGGAAGTAGTTACATGCAGGAGATTATATCTCCCCCCATGCAATTTCCATGCTTGGAAGTCCCACTATAGAGTCAGTTATGAGCTGGTTTTTAACACCTGGATTTCTGTTGCAGTCTATAAAATATGGAGCCCTGATTGCCTTTCATTGCTCTCTAATCTGTTTTCCACAAAATAGATTTTCTTAAAAAGTGATTCTATGGGGGATCAAACTTTGCTTAGAAAGAATTACTTTTTCATTTTCTTCTACTATTCACACATTTTTCACAGTATTTCTTAACTATCATTTCTTTGAGGTCTTCCTCATCCTTTCTAAACAAGTCTTTCATTATAATCCCTAATCTTACCTCCTTTTTCCATGTAGCACTAATTACAATGTTTTTCTTGTGTGCCATTGAGTTGGAAGCAACTATAGCTGTCTCACCAGTAGTTTTCAGAGGTAGTAAATCACATAAGAAGAGATTATCCATCCACCAGCAGAGTAGGTGGTGGATTTGAGCCTTGTGCCTTTGGGATTGCAGCACAGCTTCTTACCACTAGGCCACAAGCATAGCAACAAGAAGCTGCACTGTAAAACAGAAGGTATGGAGTTAGAGTATACCAGCTTCTCCATGGGAAAAGGATAGACAATTTCCTCCCTTGTGATTTACTGCCTCTGAAAATCTGCTGCAGGTTCAGCTATGGGTTGGTTCTGACTCAATGGCACACAACACAGTTATAACAATAGATATAGAGTTCCCTCTCTGGCTAGAATATAAGCTTCATAATGGATGACTAATTATTTAAAAATGAAAAATTCAACTCATAATTTAATGCTTAAATTTTATGTCCATTCTAAAGAGGTAGTAAACATTCTTTTCTGTCACAAAACAAGATATATTGTTAAAAGATCATATGGTAAAAATCCAGACATATCCATATATCTGTTTTGACAGTACAGAGAAAAACTTTATCATTTATGATTATAATCAACTTTTGAAAGTTTTATGTGTACTTTATCCCCTAAACTAAAATCTTCAATTCTTATGTAATCTTTTATCTTCTATCTTGGAAAACACATACAACTTCATATGTTTATATTTTGTTGTGAAACACAATGAATTCTCTCTGGTATTAGGTGGCTTATATTTGGGAAAAATAATAGTTATACTTACTGGTATGTTTATTCTCTGCCTCACTACATTGCAAAAAAAAAAAAATAAAATCATTGGAAGACACAAAGGGAGAGGAATAATAATCCTAACGTTATACCTATATTCACTCTTGGGCTGCTTCTGCATGTTTTAGAATAGATGATTTTCCAGTTGTATCAGACCTCAGCCTGATCATAGGGTAAATAATGAGAATGAGGTTTGTATGGGGGATGGGGGAAGTACTTCACAGCTGACTCAAGCATCTAATTCCGTTTTATGCTTTAAAAGCAAATTCTATGTAGCTTCAGTATATCTATGAAAATACTTGTTTTATAGACAAATTTTTTGGAAAGTGAGATTTGACAGTGTTTATAGCAAAACACTTTGTTCCCCAGCAGATGTTTGAACACACACATAAATATGCAGGGAAACTCACAAATATTCTGTTCCCTCTTAAAAATACTTGAAGTAAAAATCAGTGTCTTACAGTCATTCAGCATAGTGTTGCTAATAATAATTCTTTTAATTTATAAAGTACACACAAACTCTCAGGTCTAGTGGGGGTTTTGTTCTGAATTTTATTTCAACCACTAACTAGTATTATCTGACACTAGACTCTAAGTTACTTGGAAGCTGTTGCCATAATATATTATGTTTCTAAAAATTATTCTCTGTGACAGCTAAGGAATTGACATAAAAATAGGTGTTTAATAAACACTCTTAAAATTAGAGAATGACTTCATAGCTTTTGTGATTCTATTTAATTATTTAAGTTTAAACTTCTTTTTTAAATTCTGCATGGAGTATATTAGCTTTACTACATCTGATCTTATAAAATGAAACCCAAATGAAGAAGAAGCCATGAACCCATGAAGGCTTATTTAACCCTTACGTGTCGTTGTTGTTGTTATGTGTGTGTTGGATGGGTGTGTCAGAGGCAGTG
>NW_006399789.1:19228747-19250938 GCF_000299155.1 Elephantulus edwardii
TGAACTTCTTCTTTCATCACCATAGGCTCTTGCTCATATGTTGTTTCATGAAATTCTTCTGTGTCTTCCAGTTCCTTTCGATACAGTGACTCAGTATATTCCTTCCATCTTCTTTTAATGCTTCCTGGATCATTTAACGTTCTGCCGTAAGCATCCTTGACTACAGCAACTCAAGGTTTGAATTTATTCTTATTTCCTTGAGCTTAAGATATGCTGAGTGAGTTCGGCCCTTTTGATAATTATAGATAAGGAAATTAAACATTAATAATGTTAGATGTTTGCTTAATATAGTACTTGGGTTTCTTTTTTTAAATTTTTTAAAAGTATTTCTTACGGGTGTACCAGCAAATCAGATCTGACTGGTGCAGGAGGAAATTTTTCCTCGTTCTTCAGTAGAGCATCTAGTGGATTTGAACCCCACACATCTGGGATTGCAGTGCAGCTTCTTGTCACTAGGCCACCAGAGCTCGCCTGTCCTTGGGTTTCTAAAATTTATCCTTCTGAAACTATGTTCCTTGTACTATACAAAACACATAGTGATTTTTTGTTGTTATTAAATTCATCTAACTGAAAATTCAGATATGTTTTTATTGTACAAGTATAATAGCAAATAAACAACACGGGCAAAGCCTTAACAGTTATTAATACCACATAAATTTTCTTAAAAATACCAAATAATGGCAAATAAAACTGACATCAAGTAAGCAAATAAAACATTTCATGAATATTCTGAGTTTGGTAAGAAGCATCATGTCAAGAGAGGAATTAGGGTGAAGGTAGGCCCAAATCCAGACAAATCAGACTCAGTTTACTGTGTGGGGGTCAGGGAATCCAGTTTGGAAATTATGAAAGTCAAGAGTTAGTGAAAGTTTTGATACTGAATCAATTATTTCCTAATAAAAAACCCCTTTGATTTGCAGGCTAATGCTAGAGGTAGCTTTCAGAATGCAGGCAAACTTTAATCAATTGGTAGATGCATAAATGATCTATAACTGAGTTTAAAGAAAAAGTGACCAAGTCACTCTTAAGGATCAGAATATTTCTTAAAAAGTGCTTTCAAAATGTTGTAAGGTGTATTTGTTTCTTCTTCCAGTTTTTCTCAGCATGTCTTTTCTTTAACTCTTAGCAAGAATTAAGGAAATCACTCACCACCATCAATCTGCAGTCCCTCACCACTTCAGTTAGCCTTTATTTTTTTTAAACTTCCCCAGAAAAAAAATACTATTGGAAGAATGCACAAATATTTAAAAATGTGTTACCTTCACTAGAGTCAATAACTTTGTGATATAATTAGAGAGGAGAAGGATGGGACTAGTTAAACCTTTAAGAATTAATTAGCTGTCCATATTGGTTCTTGTGATTGTAGATAGGTGTCTGTCAAGTCTACTATGACTTGTAGGAATCAATGGATATGGACTCCACTCTATCTTGTGCCATTCTCATCCTTTTTGATGTCACTATGTCAATGCATCTTGTTGAAAATCTTCCTCTCTTACACTGATCCTTCACCTTTCCAAGCATGATGTTGTTCTCCTAGGATTGGTCAAGCCAAACAAAGTGTGTAAGATACAGTTTTACCATTCTTGCCTCTACTGAGGACCCTGGTTGCACCTTTTACGAGGCATATTTCTTATTTGTACTTAGTTTATACTTCAGCTTGGCACTCAAGTTGATAAGGGAAGTTGACTGGTGAAGGATAGACTATTGAGAAGGAAAGAGGAAAGATGTATATTTACAATATAAGTCTTAGTATAATTGTTGTTGCTGTGTAATGATGAGTTGGAACCAACCCACAGCTGGCCCTCCAGAAGGTTTTCAGAGGCATTACATCGTATGGGGGAGATCCCTATCTTTCTCTCACAGAACAATTGTTGAATGTGAACTGTGTGCCTTTGCATTGGCAGTGCAATATCATACTTGTAAACCACCAGAGCACCTTTTAGTATAAGTAGATGCCCAAAATTTTACTTGAAAGATGTTACAGGAGTTGTCTACAGTACTCTAGTGCAATTAAATACTCCTCAATTTACTTTCTCAAGTATCAATCTATTAAAACTCCATCCATTTCTGAGTTTTTATATGTCAGCACACATGTACCCCCCCCTTACGTATGCTCAAGTAGTATAATTGTGTAGTTGTTAGAGCTCTTTAATGATGATGCATAATGAGCTCTCAGATCACATTATGATGATATCACAAGCTGGTTTTTCTCCACACTTGTACACAGAGTAATTTCACCATCTTTGAGTGTGTTGAGATTTTTCCTTCCAAATTAAATTGCTCTCTAGTTTTCTATCTGATACTTCAAATATGTGTCTGTCCATTTCCCTAACTTATCACCCTCTCTTTGTAACCTCAGTAACATTTCCTCTGTATCTATACTCTCAGATAATTTAGCATCCAGAAGTTAGCATTTCACTTTTATCTATACTATTGGTTATTTTAGGGAGTGCTGGTGCCTAGTGGTAAGAAGTTGAGCTATCAACCCTAAGGCATAGGATTAAAGTCCACTAGCTGCTCTACAGGAAAAAGATGGAGATGATATGACCTTGAATTTATCCTTCTGGAATTCAAAAACCATTTCAGGAACAGATCACACACTAATGAGTGAAGGCCAGATGAGCTCTGGGAGGATGTCAAACATATTATCCATGAAGAATGCAAAAGTTGTTAAAAGACAAAAGAGGAACGAAAGATTAAAATAGATGTCAGAAAAGACTCTTAACATTGCACAAGAGCACTAAGAAACCAAAGCAAAGGAAACAAGTCATAAAGTTAAGGAGCTGAACAGAGGATTTAAAATACAAAGTAAAATCAAAGTATTATAATGAGATGCTCAAAGAGTTAGAATCAGAAAATCCAAAAGGTCAAATTCATTTGGCATTCTTAAGCTGAGGGAACTGAAGAACAAATTCAAGCCTCAAGTTTAATACATAAGGATGTTAGGAGAAGAATACTGAATGAGCCAGGAAACATCAAAAGAAGATGGAAGGAGTACATAGTCACTTTACCCAAAAAAAGAAAAGAGATGACACAGAAGAATTTCATTAAAAAAATTATGTTCAAGAGGCAGTGGTGATGAAATGAGGACGTTCAAGCTGCTTTAAAGGAACTGGTAAACAAAAACAAACAAAAAACAAGGATACGGGAATTGATAGTATACTAATTGATGTATTTTAACAAACAGGTGCTGCCCTGGTTGTGTTCACCAGATTATGCCAAGAAATCTGGAAGACAACCACCTGGCCAACTGACTGGAAGAGATCCATATTTATTGCTTTTGAAAAAAAAAAGTGATCCAACAGAGTGTGGAAATTATCAAATGATTATCACAAATACCACAGGCAAACTAAATCCTGCTGAAGATTATCCAAAATCCACTGGAAGAGTACCTCCACAGGGAACTACCAGAAATACAAGCTGGATTTAGAAGGGATATCATTGCCAATGCCAAATGGATCTTGGCTGAAAGCAGAGTACCTGAAGAATATCTATCTGTGTTTCATTGACTATGCAAAGGCATTTAACTGTGTGGATCACAACAAATTTTGGTTAATCTTGAGAAGAATGGGAATTCCATTCTATGTTTGTGTGAACCCTATATTGAGACCAGGAGGTAGTCACCAGAACAGAGCAAGGGAACAATTCATGGTTCAAAATCAGAAAAGGGAAAAAAAAAGAAAATCAGAAAAGGAGTGTATCAGGGAGGTGGTCTGTCTCCATACCTATTTGATATGTATGTAGGATAAATGATTCAGGGGGTTGGACTTTATGAGGAGGAATGTGGCATCATGATTAGAGGAAGACTCTTCAATAACCTGCACTATGCAGATAATAGAGTATTAAGCATATGCTGCAGAGGATCAAGGGCTGTAGTCTGCAATATTAATTGAAGTTCAACATCAAGAAAATGAAGATTCTCACTACCGGATGAATAGGCAGTATCATGATAGATGATGATGTTATGTGCCACCAAGTTGCCTGCGACTCTACGTACGACAGCTCTGGAGGCTGCCCTATCCTGAGTCAGTCTCACTGACTCTGATATATTTACTCCCTTTGCCCCAGTTACTGTAACAATCCATATTACCTGAGGTATTCCTATCCTGTGTTGTCCCTCCACCCTTCCAAGCATGATATACTTCTTCAAGCACTGGTCTCTCCTGGCCACATGCCCAAAGTATCTGACACAGCTTCAAAATGTTCACCTTCAAAGAGAAACTTGGCTTTATATTCTCCAAGACCTATTTCTTTTCTTGGCAGTTATGGTGTGTTCAAGGCTCTTTTCCAGCACCACAACTAAGAGGCATCATTCTTCTTTTGTAATCCTTAGTCATTTTCCAGGTCTCGGATGCATTGCAAGTAATTGTGAAGACTATGGTCTGAATCAGGCTCACCGTAGTCTCTAGACTGACATTGTTGCTTCTTAGTATTCTGTAGAGGTCCCTGAAAGCAGGTTTTTCTGGTGCAATGAGTCTTTTGATTTCCTGACTGTTGGTGCACAGAGTGCTAATTGTATAGCCAAGCAAGCTGTAATTGTTAACCACCTCAATCTCCAGCTTTTATAGTGCTGCCAATTCGCAAGTGGTGAGAACCTTTGTTTTGCTGATGCTGATCTTCAGTTCCCATTGAAAATCACATTTCTTGACCTTCTGCAGCAAGTGCTTCAGGTCTTCCTCAGTTTCAACAAGCAAAATTGTGTTGTCTCCATAATGTTGAGGTTGTTAATGAGTCTTCCTCCCATCTTGATGCCACATTACTCCTCATAAAGACTAGCCTCCAGAATAAACTGTTCTGCATATACATTGAATATGCATAGAGACAGAATGCTTCCTTACAGACTTCTTTCCTGATTTTGAGCCATACAGTTTTCTTGTTGTTAGAACTGCTTCCTGGTTCAAGTATAGGTTTCACATGAGCACAATGAAGTGTACTGAGATTCCCATTCTCCTCAAAGTTAGCCACAATTTGTTGTGATCCACACAGTCAAATGTCTTTGCATACTCAATGAAGTGCCCTGATAGAGTATGAAAATTATCAAAAATATTACTAATATCACACACAATCAAAATCCTGCTGAAAATTATCCAGAAATGACTTGAACAGTGCATTGATAAAGAACTATCAGAAATACAATCTGGATTTAAAAGAGTTTGTGACACTAGAGATATTAATTGCCGATGTCACATGGATCTTGGCAGAAAGAAAAGAGTACCAAAAGGATATCTATCTGTGTTTCATTGACTATGCGAAGACATTTGACTGTGTGGATCACACAAATTGTGAACAAATTGTGGTTAACATGCTAACAATTTCAGCTTGCTTGGTTCCACAATCAACACTTTTGGCACCAGTAGTCCGAAAATCAGAAGACAAACTGCATCAGGAAAATCTGCTGTTTGAGACCTCTCTAGAAAGCTGGAGAGCAAGGATATCAGTCTAAAGACTAAAGTATGTCTTATTCAGGCCATGGTTTTCACAATTACTTGCTATATATCAGAAAGCTGGACTTATAACCAAGAATTACAAAAGAAAAATTAGTATCTTTGTATTGGGGTGCTTGAAGATACCATGGACTGCCAAGAAAACTAGCAGGCCTGTCCTTGAGAGGGTGAACTCAAGCTGCTCCTTGGAGGCAAGGATTTTGAAGCTACACCTCCCATACTTTGAGTATACAGACAGGAGGGACTATTCTTTGGAGAAGATTGTCATGGTTGGTTATTGACACAATAACTAGGGTATAAAGGTAGGTGTGCCTGAGACAATGAGGTTGGCTCACTATAGAGTAGGGTTCAAGCCTATTGTGCTTATGATGATTATGATTCATAGTCAATTTGAAGGCACATAACAACAACACTACAATTTAAAGCTTCTGGAAACCAGCTTGAATGTCAGCTGTGAGTTGGTTCTGACTCAATAGTACAGAACAAGAAGTAATTAATTTAGCGTCTATAATTTATAATTTCCCCTATTTCTATGCTATTGGTTAACTCAGTAACTAGATAACACAAGCTGAGTTTAGAAGTTGTCACAGCACTAGAGGCATTATTACCAATGTCAGATCTTGGCAGAAAACAAAGAGTACCAGAAGAATGTCTATCTGTGTTTTATTTACTATGCAAAAGTATTTGACTCTGTGAATCACAACTAACTGTGGCTAACCTTAAGGAAAATGAGGGTCCCAGAACACTTAATTGTGTTTATGTGAAACCCATACTTGGACCAGGAAGCAGTCCTCAGAACAAAGCAGGGAAATGTATGGCTCAAAATTAGGAGCGAAGTGAATCAAGGATGCATACTGACTCCATGCCTTTTCAATCTATATGCAGAACAGAACAATTGGGAAGTAGGGTTCTTTGAGGAATGTGGCATCAGGGCTGGAGAAAGACTCATCAACAACCTACTATATGCAGATGACACACCTTGCTTGGTGAAACTGAAGAGGATTTGAAGCGCTTGCTGTAGAATGTCAAAGACTGTATCCTTCAATATGGATTATAAGCTCAACCTCAACAAACAAACATTCTCACTACTGGACCAAACAGCAGCACCATGATAGATGGAGAAATGACTGAGGTTGTTATCAATTACAGCTGGCTCAACTCCTCAATCAATATTCACCAGAAGTCAGGAAATCAAAAGACAAATTGAATTGGGGAAATATGTTATCAGGAACCTCTCCAGAGTACTGAAAAGCAGCAATGTCAGTCTAGAGATTATGGTGCGCCTAAATCAGGCCATGGCCTTCACAATTATTTGCTAAGCATCAGAGAGCTGGACAACAAGTAAAAATGACAGAAGAAGAATCAATGCCTTTGAATTGTGGTGCTGAAAAAGAATCTTGAACATACCATGGACTGCCAAGAAAACAAATAGGTCTGTCTTGAAGAGGGTGAAACCAAGTTTCTCCTTGGAGGTGAGGATTTTGAAGCTCTCTCTCACATTCTTCAGACATGTGGGCAGGAGAGACAGGTCCTTGCAGAAGGACATCATGCTTGGAAGAGTGGAGGGTCAGCACAGGATAGGAAAGCGCTGGATGAAATAGATACAGTGACTGGGACAATGGGGGTTGGCGTGTCAGAATTAGTGAGAGTGGCCTAGGACAGGACAGGTTTCAGAACTGCTATATATAGGGTTGCTATAAGCCACAGGAAACTTGATGACACGTAACAACAACAACAAATAGGTAATATATCTAAATATTATTTAAAAAATGAAATAAATATTTGGTCAAATCTGTCACTAGGAGACCACCAAATGCTGGTTATATTTCCCAGAGGTCTTGAATCTCAGGATTGATATCAAATGAGTTGTGGCTAGATGTCATTAGCCCGACAAAATATTTTAAAAGATAGCTTAGTGAAATTAATAATAAGTTTATAGTACACTAAGGACACAAGTTTTGGTACATAAAAGAAGATTAAAGTTAAAGACCATAGTTGAGTTCCTCAGACTCCAAAACTTATTCAGTGCTTATGAAAGTCAACTCATGGATTTCTTAGACTCTAAAACATACTCAATGCTTAATAAAGTTAAGTCACTGAATGACACTTTTCAGTGTATAAATTTATTCACTTACAAAACTGCGAACATTAACCAGTCCCAAGCTGTTTAAACAAGAGATTTAAATAACATTTTCAAAAGGATACAGATCTGCTTGGCTACAACAGACACACTCAGTAAACTGTTTATTTTAGATATACGATTCTTCCGTTGCATACCTTTTCATTAATGTAGCAGACTTGCTCACAAAATTCTTAGAAAATTTAAAGAGACTTAAAATTTGTAGGCATAAAATATTTATTCGAGTCTCTAATTTTGTATGAGCTCTGGTGGCCTGGTGGTAAGTATCTGCACTGCAATCCTGAAGGCATACAGTTCGAATCCACAAACTGCTCCATGGAAAAATTATGGGCAGTCTCCTCCCATGCAATTAACTGCCTCTGAAAACCCAATGGAATGTCAGCTATGGGTCTGTTCCAACCCGACAATACACAACAACAACAACAAAAATTTGATATAATAAATTATAAACTTTTTATAACTCATAGTTTACCTCTCTGGTTTCTGAAGATGTAATTCTGTTTGATTTCATGCATAACCTATGAATATGCTCAAGGAATACTTGATGGATGAGTCAAGGAATTAATTAATATAATACAAAAGCTTAATTTCCAATATTAATAAAAAAATGTACACTTGTGAGGAAAACACAGTTTATCATCTATGTTTGCGTGTTTTTGAGTTTAATTTACCTTGTTTTGCAGTCAACTGCAAGCTTTCAAGATAGTCTTAAATGCATATTCTTTTCCCTCAAGTGTTGTTACACATCAAGGTTACGTTCCTTAAAATCTGGCACTCTATAATAAAATCTCACTCTCTTTGTTTGCATAAATCTCTGCCTATATATTCTTGTAAGATTATGCTCTTTCTTCACATTCCTGTCATGTTCAGTAGCATCTAACAGCTCTCACTCGACTTGAAACTACATGTAAATGCTTCATGTGGACATTTCAAGTGTCCCATAATTCACTGTACTCTACTTCCCTAACTAAATTTATGACAGACTTCCTCCTTATTACTCTCAATTAAAATTTCATGTTGGAGTCAAATGACTTTATCTTCCTCCACTTTATCTTCCTCCTAACACACCACCATGCAAACCACCTCACATTTGGTCGGGTTAATTCACCACTTCACTTATTTTAATGAGCCTAAATATTACAGTAACTTAAAAAGTAGCCCAAATTCATCATCTTGATAAGAATAGACGCCACTTTCTGTCTTTTATCAATTAATCTGTACTATGAAAGCTATTATTTAAAAAATATTCCCTTGACTTTTTCACATAAATATAATTATCAAATTAGAATTTTACAGATTTCATTTGGTTCTTGAGAATGAAATAGGTGCACAGTGAGTGCTCCAAAGTTATTTTTTGGTTGTTTTTTTTTTGCTTTTTTATTTTTTTAAAAATAAAATTCATTATGATTCAGTTACAATTTCAGTTACACACATATGCACTTGCACCTGTGTCATATTAAAATCTCTGTTGCTGGGTGAAATTTTCCACCATTAGATAAGCTATTATATATGCATTTTGACGTATTCATTTAGCAAATGTTTACTGGATGTTTGTTGTGTGCAAAAAAGGTGGGCGTTCAAGGCCCAAAGAATCCCTATAGAGTAATTCTTTTTTTAATCTCCTTTATACAATCAAACTCAAAAATTGGTAAAAAAATGAAGTTTCTGTTCTCAAATAAATTGTTGCTCACAGTTACTTATATAGTATTATCTTTAAATTCTGATTATCAGTGTAGTGGTTAAGTGCCATTGAGTCCACTACAACAACTCATAGGAACCTTACAAACAACAGATAAAAAGCTTGCTCAATCCTGCACCATCCTCCTGTTCTCTGTCATATTCAAGAATATTGCTTACACACACACACACACACACACACACACTGTTGTTATGTGCTGTCGAGTTGCCTATGACTCATAGTGACCCTAAGTATAACAGCCCTAAAACCTGCTCTGTCCTGTGCCAATCTTACTGTTTCTAACACACCTACCTCCATTGCCCAAGTCACTGAATCAAATGATCTCATCGAAGGTATTCCTCTCTTGCACTGTCCTTCTACTATCCCAAGCATGACGTCCCTTTCCAAGAATTGGTCCCTCCTTGCAACATATCCAAAATATGTCTGATGAAGCCACAGAATCCTTGCCTTCAAGGAGCAGCCTGGTTTCACCCTCTCCAGATCAATCCTGTTTGTTCTCCTAGTGGTCTGTAGTATATTTAATACTCTTCTCCAGCACCAGAGCTCAAAGGCATCAATGGTCTTTCTATCATACCTAGTTATTGTCCAGCTTTCTGTTGCAAGGCAAATAATTGCAAAGACCATTATATATATAAAATTAGTATCTATAGTATCTATGGTATCTATAGTATATAGTAGCAGAGAAATGTCAACTGTGTTTCATTGACAATGTAAACGTATTTGAGTGTGTGGAGCACAACAAATTGTGGTTAATCTTGAGAAGAAAGGGAATCCCAGAGCACTTGATTGTGCTCATGTGAAACCTATATTCAGACCAGGAAGAAGACCTCAGAACAGAGCAAAGAAACTGCATAGCTCAAAATCAGGAAAGGAGTGTGTTAGCAATAAATACTGACTCCATACCTTTTCAATCATATGACAAACAGATCATTTGAGAGGCTGGGCTTTAGGAATAGAAATGTGGCATCAGGGTTGAAGGAAGACTCATTAGCAACCAACATTATGTATATAACACAACCTTGCTTGCTGAGACTGAGGAGGACCTGAAGCGCTTGCTGCAGAAGGTCAAAGACTATAGTCCTCAATATGGATTGAAGCTCAAGATCAAGAAGACAAAGATTCTCACCACTGGGACATTTGGCAGCACCACGACAGATAGAGAAGAGATTAAGGTTGTATTAATTACAGCCTGCATGTCTCTACAATTAGAACTCTTGGCACCAGCAGTCAGGAAATCAAAAGATGAATTTTACTGGGAAAATCTGCTGTCAGAGGTCTTGCCAGAGTACTAAGAAGCAACGATGTCAGTGTAGAGAAAAAGGTTCACCTGATCCGTGTCAGGTATTTGGGCCATGGTATTTGCAATTGCTTGCCATGCAAGTAGTTCTATGCAAGCAAGAAGGTTGTACAATGACTAAAGATGAAAAGAGAATTGATGCCTTAGTGTTGTGGTGCTGGAGAAGAGTCTTGAATATACCATGGACCACCAAGAAAACAAAGAAATATCTTGGAGAGGGTGAAGTCAAGTTTTTTCCTTAGAGACTAAGATTTTGAAGCTCCATCTCATATACTTTGGACACATGGCCAGGAGGGACCAGTCAAACAGACAGCATTCTTGAAAGGCAGGAAGGACAGTGCAGGAGAGGAATATCCCAGATGAGATAGATTGATACAGAAATGGGGACACTGGGGTTAGGTGTGTTGGAGTCAGTGAGACTAGCACAGGACAGGGTTGGCTCCACAGCTGTTGTACACAGGGTCGCTACACTATTAACCACAGGCACCTCAAAGGCACATAATAATAATTGTTGTTGTTGTCAACATATAGATATTTAGAAATAGAGATGACAGAGGTAGAGAGATATATTTTTAATATTAGTACCAGTTTTCTATTCTTTTACACTTAAAACTACCTGGAATTTTCCATTTGAAAGAATGTCCAATTTTAGCTATGGCTGAATAGAAAATGCAAGATCTGAGCAGATGGCTGTCAAAACATCGGTGACTACATACCATGGCTGAGAACTTGCACATGAAAATATGCAACTTGGTACAAAGTAGACATCTTTCTGGAAAATGCCAACGGACATCTGGCTTAAAAATTTTGCAAAATCAATTTGACGCTATTCTAGATTTGCTCTATCTTCCACGAATATTAAATTATAACAGCATCTGCTAGAATCTGTGACAGGAAAGTCTCCATCCCAGAATCATTTCAAATCCTCCTGTTTCACTTTCCAACATTAGAAAACAGCTGGAAGCTGAAAGCTGAAAGCTTACTTGAACAAAGCACATTGCTTACATGAATGGAGCTATTTGTGAAACAGAATTCCTGTGCCTGAAAGAGTTAACACATCACCACTCACAATAAATTCCCTTTTCTCTCCTAGCAAATTATATATCTACTAATTACATGAAAAACAGCTTTATTCTTGGGATTTCATTGTAAATATTACATACATTTTCACAGTAGCATTCAAATTTTGTATACATTTATGTAGCTGTCATGAAGCAAAATATTTTTACCAATATGCTACTTGTACTTGACAATACATTGATATTAATAATCATGTTATATAATTCAAGAGACATCAGTTTTCCACAAATAAAGCTAATAAAATGTGAATACTTAATTACAACAGTTATTTCTTAACTTAGTCCAAGCAGTTGATTTATCCTGAGTGATAAAAAAAGAGTATTGTGATTTTTATTTTGCACAGGTTTTCATTCCATTTCATATAAAATGTGTTATGAACCCAAGAACACATCTTCTTCACAATAGTCTGTATACAGTGTCAGCTTGCTTGGTTCCACAATCAAAACCTTGGCGCTAGCAGTCAGGAAATCAAAACAGAGTTGCATTGGGAAAGCCTACTCTCAAGGACCTCTGCAGAATGCTGAAGAGCAATGATGACAGTCTAGAGACTATGGTGAACCTGATCCACACCATGATCCTCGAAATTACTTACTATGCATCAGAGAGTTGGTCAGTGACTAAGGATGACAAAAGAAGAACTGATGACTTTGAGTTGTTGTGCTGGAGAAGAGTATTGAACATATCATGGACTGCCAAGAGAATAAACGAGTCTGTCATAGAGAGGGTGAAACTAAGTTGCTCCTTGGAAGCAAGGATTTTGAAGCTCTGTGTAACATATTTTGGACATGTTTCCAGGAGAAATCAGTCCTTGGAGAATGACATTATGCTTAGAAGATTGGAGGGACAGTGCAAGAGACAAACACTCTGGATGAGATGGGGCAATGAAGGTAGGTATGTTGGAGACATTGAGACTGGCTCTGGATAGGGTAGGTTTCAGATCTATTATGCAAAGGTATTGCTATAATTTTCAGACAATTCAATGCCACATAATAAAAACATAGAGATGGAAAGTGAAAGACATTTTATTGGTGAGATAAGTAAATATTCAAACAAAACACAGATTTCAAAAGATGGCTAAGCTTAAAATATACAGATAATTACACAAATAATTACTGCATATGAGAGTGTATGGATGCAGGTCTATGTACAACAAATACATTTTTAATGAGTAGCTTGCCTTGCTTGTTAAGTGGAGAAAGACTGGAAGGTGATTCAGAGTTGGTAGAGGGCAAATACTTTGTTCCATTAGAGAAAAAATCACTACAAACTTTCTTGTGGCTTGATAATGTAGTCAGAATATTTCTGATGTAATTCCTTTAAATGAGGAAAAACTTCCACAAGTATATTGTATCTTGCACATACCTTGGCCAGACAGCTCAAGTCACTACTGTTCAGAGTCTATGAAATTTCCCACTTCCCATTTAAAATACATGAATTTGCACATCATACAGAGGGAGGCAGAAGTAGTTTCCTTGATTTAAATTTTTTCAATTTAATTTTAATTCAGATATGTATGGTCCCTTTTCTCCCTGGGCCCATATGCTTAGGTAGGATTTCTCCTTGACCTACTAACAAAGCTGCTGGTCAAAAGGGTGTTCATAGCTTTATTAAAGCAAAACAGGATTTTACTTTACTACCATTTCTAAAGAACAATACAAAATCAAATTTAGTACATTTCTTTTTTTTAATAGAACATACTTCTAAATGTATTACAAAAGATAAAAGTACTTGCATGTTTCTCTGAAATTTACTTATTACTGATATCAACAACAAGAAATTGAGAAAAAGTGATATGTTTTATATCATTGAAAGTGGAAGGTCTAATTTAATGTAAAAAATAGAAGAAGTTCAGTTTTCATTGGACTTTTAACATTTTCAAATCTCTCTGTAATATATCTCCCCAATAATTCAACCTTAATTACACTGGTTGTTGTTTTTATGTGCTGTTGAGTCAGAACTGACCCATAGCTGATGTTTTCAGAGGCAGTAAATTGCACAGAGAGGAAATTGTCAATCCTTCTCCCAAAATTACACTTACAGATTTGCTCAAACACTTAGGGACACTTAGGAGGTGAACTGCAAACCCAAAGGCACAGAGATTGAATCCACTAGCTGCCTCAAAGGAGGACGTTGGACAGTCTCCTCCTATGTGTTTAACTACCTCTGAAAACACACTGGGTGGGGCGGGGGGGGGCGGTCTATCATGAGCTGGTTCCAACTTGGTGGTATTTAGCAACAACAATGTGAATAGAAGGGTTATGATTGCTGTAAGATTAAGTTTAATACATCGTGAAACACTATTTAGCTTTAAACACTATTTAGCTTTAAAATTATTTTTTTTAAATATTCCGGAGGGAGGGAAAAGAATTTCTACAGAATAAAAAATGGAATGGCTTTTGGACAACTTACTACTGTTGTAGCATAACTTGAATTTATTTAGATCTATAGATGAGCAGTGAGCAAACTGAATCTTTTCCTTGAGCATAATATATGTCCTTTAGAGTTTATCAAAGTATTTGATCACGGTTTCTGGCTTTGATTTGTTGGTTGGAGTTCTTCTCTCCCCCATAATTCACTTGGTTTATTTATATATCAGCCATTCATTGCTATTGAGTCAGAACCAACACATGGCTGATCCTCAACTGGGTTTCTGAAACTATAAATCATATGAGAGGAGATCTTTTTCATATTTCTTATCTTTCCCCTGCAGAACTGAAGGGGCATTTGAACAACCAGAGACGTATAGGATCAACAGTACAAGTCCCTCAGGCTCCAACCACAGTCACTTCTAAGTTTATATATAATACAGAACTTAAGTTGATTCAATAATTAAGTTGTATTTAAGTTCTACATTACATTTCTGCATTGTTGTGACAAATTGTCATAGATTTTTGCCTCATGGTAACCTCATGTATGTAGATGAGAAATTCTTCACAGGGTTTTCAAGACTGTAATTTCCATATGCAGACAGCTGGTTCTCTCCTCTGACGCATCTCTGGGTAAATTTGAACAGTAACTGTTCAGCTTACTGTTGAAGGCTTAACCTTCTGTTTAACTCAGAAATATCTGTATTTTATAAACTGCATCCATTTCAGCAAATTCACAGAAGACACTTAGAACTTCTCCCAGAGTGTTAATGAAAGCAGCTGCTAAAAGACAGAAGTCTTCCAACTTCAATAATTTCTGCTCTTATCTCTGCCCTATACTCATTTAATTATTACCATCTGGCTTAGCAGCAGTCAATCTTTACTTATTTGTCTGTTGTCAAAAAAACTATTTATTGAGTACTTATAACAAGTACTGTGATATGCAAACCGAATATGTATTTAGGATTGGTATTTAACAAGCTAACAAATAACTAAGACTTAGATGCAAACAAATAAAAGCAACTCATTATGCAGATGATAAATTAAGGACATAATAAAAGACAGGGGACAATGAGGAGTGGGCTAAGTGGGGCTGGTAAAATTGGTTGCAAGGCAACAACAGAGTGCTGCTCTGGAAATGCAGGCAAGCTATCACTAAGGTTGAAAGGAAAGTAGATAAGAGATAGAGAGAAAGAAATCAATGACATCTAGTAATTTGATAATTGTGGGTGTTATAGAGGAGGACTCATGGATGTCCCCCAGAATTCTAAAACTAAAACTAAGGTCTGGAAATACAGGGGGGGAAAGCAACAGAGCCTCACGGAGATCATCAGGAATATGCAGCATACAATTGGCTATAATCCACCGTGAAGTGGCTACCACAGAGTGAACACAGGCAGGTCTACAGAGAGGCCCAATGAATCAGATAAAGAGGAGTAGTGTGGATGAAAAAGGATCCTGGTACTTAGGGACTAAACCGAAGAACCAGCAAAGGCCACCCAAAATGATACAACAGAATAAAAAAATTAGAAAACAGCATTTTTCCAACAGTCAGTGAAAGGCATTCTCGAAGTATAAGTTCTCAGATATGATAAGTGCTGCAAAACAATTTTTAAAAAAGAGAAATTTTTTCATTTGGATTGATATTAAATTCAGGGTTTATTGAGTGCATTAATGATCCCTTTATAAAGAGGAAAAAAGTGAACACAGTTGGTGGAGGAAGAGCAGGAAATAAATAAGGACATGGATGAACAGGAGGAACAAAACATAAAGTGGGTTTATTTTTTTTTTTAAATTCTTTTAATCCTTAATGAAAGAATGAATTATGTGAAATGTTGATCCCAAAAAACTAACCAATTGGCAAATTAAAAATGTAAGTGAGAGGTAAATACAACTTTGGTGATCTAGTGAGTAGAGAATTGTACAGAGACCCCAAAGCAAATGGTTCAAATCCAGCAACTGTTCTGGAGAAGATAGGTAATCTCCTCCCATGTGATTTACCACCTCTGAAAATCCACTGGTAGGCAGGTCAGCTCTGAGTCAGTTCTGACTAAACATCAATGCGTTTCGAAGAGAGAGAAACACATAATTGATATAGTAGAACCCTGATTAAAAGTATTCAAAATTAAATTGTCAGTTATAAAATAGCAGGCAGATGCGAGTGGTGTTTTCTAAAGGGGAAAAAATGAATAATTTGTAAAGTTACATAACTTTTAAGGACAGTAGTACTTTGAAGTTATTACCATGTCTTACAAACAAGTCCTCTTTGACTAGAAATTTAAGTGTTCTTTAGTTATGAAAACTGCTGTGATGTATGTTAGGACTAGGTATTAAGATCTATTATCTGACTACTCCTGACTCATCTACTTGCAGATTTAGTTCACATTCATCAAAATTTAAGAACACACTGAGTATGTCAAAATAATATTTTTGCTAAACGTTTTGGCTAAAAGGGATCAAAGTACAATTTCTTATGCATAAAAACGACTTGAATTTATAATATGTATATAATTCGACACTTAATTTCAGTGTAAATGAGGGTACAGTGTTTTGATGAAACAAAGAACGCTTGTCAATGAATAGGATTTCTGCTGAGTTTTATGAATAAACAAAACTGTGAAACAAGCAAAAATAAACAGCCCTGTAACATATCTTTTTAAGTAAAGTAAAACAGACTGTCAGCCTTAAAAAACCTCAAAACTGTAAGATGTTGTCTTATTTTAAAGTCTTAGGAAATATTACTTTGGTTTCCTTATATTTATTTATTTACTAAAGCAACAACAACAATAACAACAACAAAACCAATGAGTAAGGAAGCCAGAAAATACATTGAACAAGCTATCTAATCCACAAAAGTATAATTTAGTCTTAACCACTCGGTCATCTCTTGCAAAAAATAACTTTACTAGAATTGTTGCTTTCTTACTATTGTTTCTTGAATGGATGATTTCTTACTTCTGTTTCTTTTCTAATACTTTTGAAACCACTAGGGAACTCTCCATTGGATAAAATTTCCTGGATTCCTGAAGTTCATAAAGCTGGCTGACATGCATGCCCTAGTTTTTGTCCACGGCCTACATAAAATCACATTCTAGAGGAATCTTTTGGAAAGAGAGGTAAGTAGCATCCCGAATTAGTCCTCATTTCTGTACAACCTGCAGTCCTGAAAGAAATGATATATATTTAAGTGGAGAACACAGCAAGCTTTTCTGGCTTTCTTCCCTTTGCCTATTTACTGCTAGTCTCCTCTATCTTTATCCACAAATTCTTATCGGGCCAGGACACACTTCCAATTACACAAAGTCACTTACAGTTTCCTCCTGGGATAATAACACCTGTTCTTGCCTGGGCTATTCAAAGAGATGCTCAGGGCATTCTTTCTCCCACCTTTTCTCTCAAAGCTGCTAATTCTTGTGGCTTAAGAAATAACAGATTTCTTTTTGTCTCTGTCTCTCTCTTTTCTTCCTACTCCCTGTTTCTCAAGAACTAGAAGCACTTTCTAAACGTCAAGAAATAAACTACATTAGATAAAATACATCATTCATTCTACCAACCTACAATCAACTTGACATCAAAGTCAATCTAATCTCAGCATTACAATAATTTGCCTTGCAAAATTATTTCAGCATATATAGATACATGGAAAGTAAATATAAATGCGAAGCTAATAAGTGAAATGGAAAAACATAACAAAGGTATATAATTTCACTTTGAAATAAATAAATGATATGTGCAAAACAAGTTAACATTTTACTTGTACATGAGTAACAGTAATTTTATTAGGTTTTCTGTTTGTTTGCTTGTTTGTTTTGTGTACCATAGAATGGGAATTGACTCATAGCAGACTTTCCAGTGAGTTTTCAGAAGCAGTAAACTGAATGGGGACACTATCCATCTTTTCCTTGAAGCAGCCGGTAGATGTGATCCTTAGCCTCTAAGGATCGACAAAAAGCACACAAGTGATGGGTGATTCAAACACCAGAGCTTTTATAAAAAAAAAAAAATTGGTTTTAAGCCTATGACTCAGAGTATACTGAACAACAGTGGTTTGTTTTGGTGTTTATTATTGTTAGGTGTTATTGAGTGGACTTCCACTCATAGTGACCCTATGAACAATAGAACTTTGTCCTATCCTGCGTCATCCTCTCAATCTCTGATATGTTCAATTTCACTGTTGTGGTCCTTGCATCAATCCATCCTCTCTTTGTCCTCTCCACCTTTTGAGTTATAACGGTTTGGTTTTGTTTTTTCCCCCAAGGACTGGTTTGGTATTTAAAGAGATTACTAGTTGTCTAGTTGTTAAGCACTTGACAGCTAACCAAAAAAGTCTATGTGGCAAACCAACCAGCATTGGGAGAAAGATAAGGCCGTCTGCTCCATTAGGATTTACAGCCTTAGAAAGCCTATAGAAATGTCTACTGTATCTTATGGGATTGCTATGAATCAGAATTGACTTGACAGCAATCACTGGGTATATATTAAGATGAAAATCCAAAAGAAGAAGCTTCAAAGAATTATTAAGGAAGTAATACTGTGAATTTTTCTGCAATGAATAACTTATATGAAACAAAATTCATAGGATATAAATATGTTAAGAAACTATTTTACAAAAGTAATAAAAATGGTTTTTAATAAGTGAAAGTTTCTTTTTGTGTATATGTGTTACCCCAGAATTTTTGTAGCTCTCACCTATCACAAGGACAGTATGGAAGGAAGTGTTCTCTCTGGAGAAATAATATTCTGGCAGAAAAAAAAATCACATTAATTCATTTAATGCTATCCCAACAAAACAGACCACTCCACACCTCCAATCTCTCCATTATAAAGGCTAACAAGTTCTTATCTCACAAATGAAGATTCAATGACAATCACAGTTCAGTGTTAACAGTCAAACAACTCAAGTCGCCAAGTAGTGGGGCCTGAATGCACTAGGTCATAAGCACTTATTAATAGGGAATAGAATATATGTAAGTAGATATTTTATTAAAGGGTCCTTATGGGAAAATTACCATAATAAATGCATAGAAATACTTCTAGAAGACAAATATCACACATAACTGACTGGTGTTTTCTTTCCAGCCTATAAGGGCCACAATTTCACAAGTCTCTATCAGACCTGGTAGTTATTGTGATTTTTAGTATTAATTTACTTTTATTACCACTCTATCAAAGACCTTATATTATGATCTCTTTCAAAGTAGTTAGCTGGGAACTATCCAGTTTCCTGACCTCAGGATTTTGCTGGTTGATGATAAGAAATTCTAATGACCAGGACAAGATCAAATAAGATTAACAAAAGTTCTATAATGATGGAAGAAGAAATTAGAGTGAAAGAATTTATATTAAATAACAAGGGAAGAAATGATGTGACATGTAGGAATTGGTACTGCAAGCTGACATTAAGATAAGCCCAACTCATGCCATCTCTATGAGTGAAAAAGCAGACTTTTTACTTAGAGTTTTCAAGGCATTGATTTGTCAAGAGGAATCACTAAGTCTCTCTTCTAAGGCATTTTTGAGGGAGGCATCAGCTGCCAATATTTTATTGGGTAGTCAAGACCGTGTTTGTACTACCTAGGGATTCTAATGAAATAATAACCATGAAGACTAAAAGGCTCTACCATGTTCTACAAGAAAATAAAGTTAAACAAATTCTTTAAAAATTTGCTGTCCATGTAATATTCTTAATACAGTTTTAAATCATTTGCTCCATCAACATAAAGAGTAAATGAAGAAAGGGGAAGACATGATGTGGTACAAGCTTAAAAGTTAGCTTTTCTACCTGTTACATTATTCTTCTCTGGTCTCCAGCTACTTTAAGTGCAGACACGTGTTCTTGCAAAGCAGCAACAGCTATGGAACTAGGATAAGAGAGAGAGTGCTTCCCACAACGAGCAGCAAGACTTGAGGGAGACTGAAGCAAGACCCTGATGAAAGCTAAACCAGAGACTCTGGTATTGGTGGTAGAGAGACTGTGTTAAGGTGTAAGCAGGGTTATCTGAGATAAAAGCTACATGTAAAGGTTTTTCTGTGCTTGCCAGTTGATTGAAGGAGAAGCTGACTTATAACTGCTCTGAAGCAAACCTTACTGGATGATTGAGGAAACCAGAAGCTTCCTGACTGTGCGTTGGTGAAGTGAAAGCAGAGGTTTGGCACTGCTGTAGTAAACCTGGACTTGTAATTCTTCACCTCCCCCACAGTCCAACCTATTTCCCTAACAAACCACACTCTTGATATCACAACTGTGAATACAGTTTGGAAGCCAACAATGAATAAACAGAGCTCCTGCTGCTGGTGTGGTTTTAGAGGCACCATGGGGTTGGACGATGGGTTCTTATCTGCTTTCCTCTCTGGAGCCCGTGAGGGGTTGTGCTAGTCTCATTCCCTCTGGCCCTTTCAGAGAGATACTTCTGGCTCTGTGCCCTCATGTCCCATTTTCTGCTCTTTAGAGACATGTGTGAGGTGGATTTAATGTAGAAAACAATGTAGCAGGCCTAGGAAGCAACAAGATTCAGACAGAATGTGCTTGAAGCTTGTTGCTGTTTAGTACCATCAAATGAGTTTGACTCATAGCTGACACTTTAGCAGATTTTCATAGCTAATAAATATCACGGGAGGAAATTACCCATCTTTCTTCTACAGAGTAACTGGTGGAAGTGAACACTATGCATCTCTGAGATGGCAAAGTAACTTCTTATTACTAAATCACCAAAGCTCTAAAAATGTAATAAAAACTAGAATAATTAAAGTACTGAAATATTTCCGGAGAGAGAAAAAGATAATAATAATGGCAAATAGTATAAGAAAAGTGACTAAAAATATAAGGAAAACAAAAAAGAAACTCTCAACAAAGGAAATGTAAATATGGAATGATAGTTTAATTAGTAGTATAGTATACAATGTATGTAACTGCTAATTGAAGGGTCAGCAGTGTGAATCCATCGATTGTTTCATGAAAAAGAAAAAGATTAACAGAGTCACCTCCTGTAGACATTTTAGCTGCATAAATCTGAGTAGGAAACTACTCAATGATGCTGAGTTCTAGACTTAACACTGGATAATACTTCTATTATTATAAAATGTATACAACTAACATTTAAATTAATGATATGATTATTTTGGAATTATTGGCAGAGGATATAATTTAAGAAAGTTAAAGCACAGCTTAAAAAATCAAAATGCCCATTTATAATATCTATAATCAACACACTGAGAAATTAAAATATAAGTATACTATCCAGAAATATTAGGAGGAAAAACAGCCAAAAGTGTTAACAATAGGTACCTAAAAGGAACGTGACTCCTGTGAGTGGGAGAGATAAGAATGTTTTTCTCTCAAGCTTCTTAGGGCTATTTGAGTTTTTTTTAAACTCATTTTGATTTATGAAACTCAAAAAGATATTAATAAAGCAGGTAAATCTTTGCCTTTGCTATCACTTCTGATATGTTCTATTATTTCTTTGTTTTTGCTTTCATTCAACACCTAGATTAATTTTTCTAATTCTTCTCTTACCTGTATGTTTCCCTTCATTGTTTTCCTGATATTTTCAATCCCCTTAGGATTACTGCCTATGCTTCTTAAAGCAGCAGTCTTGTTCACCATGTCCTCTTTCTTTTCAGTCTTCTTCTAAAATAGTTCATTTTTGTTGTTTAAAAGAAAATCTCTTACTCTGTATGGTGCCATTATTTCACAGTCAATTCTAACTTAAAACACTAAAAACATTTTTAAATGTTCAACACATTTCCTTGTTTATTCCTGTTTGACACAACATTTTAAGACAAAAAGCACATATATTCTTAATCTATATTTTTTCCAAGTACAACAGTAAGGTCCTTTGTTAAAAATCTCAAATCACATAATGAAATACTAAGCAATCAAAAAGGAAACCAGTGGCTTCAGAATACTAGGTATTTCTGTGCATATATTTTAACCTCTAAAATCTAAGACACAGCAACTTAATTTGCTTTATATCCTTGCTCCATTCATGCTAACTTTATTTTAGAACCTTTGTCTATGTTGGATGTCAACCATCAAAGAGTGAACGGTAATTCTTCTAAAAGGTTTCTTCTAAAATGACCACTTTTATATCTTTCAGAATAAATGAAAACATTTTAGGGAAAATGTGTGATCAATTTAAAGGCCAATCTATACTGAGCTTGAATTA
>NW_006399789.1:19253753-19260672 GCF_000299155.1 Elephantulus edwardii
GTCAAGGATTCTGAGGCTCTGTCTAACATACTTTGGACATGTTGTAAGGGAGGACCAGTCCTTGGAGAGGGACATCATGCTTGGTAGGGTGGAGGGGCAGCGCAGGAGGGGAAGGCCCTCTATGAGGTGGATTGATTCAGTGACTGGGGTAATCGGGATGGGGTAATTGGAGACAGTGCGATTGCCACAGGACAGAGAAAGTTTAGGACTGTTGTACATAGGGTCGCTATGCGTCTCAAGTGACTCAGTGGCACATAACAACAACAATGTGTTATTCATTTTAATGATAACATTTTGCTAGTGTTAATAAGGCTGAAGTCCAAGTGTTATATGAATATCTTTCACTATACATATTTTTTCAACAATCCACTAATTACATAACTATCTCCCTCTATGCGAGTGTGTGTATCTATCATCTATCTATCTATCTATCTATCTATCTATCTATCTATCTATCTATCTATCTATCTATCATCTCTTGTGGCCTAGTAGTAAGAAGTTGGACTATAATCCACAGGGCCTGCTGTTTCAGTCCACCAGCTGCTCCACAAGAGGAAGACGGGCAATCTCTTCCGGTGGATTAACTTCCTCCGAAAACCCTCTAGAAGGTCAGCTAGGGGTCAGTTCAACTTGATGGTACAAACAACAAAAGCAATATCTGTATCTACAAAGCTTATCTACCAATTTGCACATAAACCATCTACAGTTTTACAAAGTTATATTTCTCTGCCTACTTGCTAAAATCAATATCACTTTCAACAAATTAAATTTTCTGAGATCTGTATGTAGCATTTATTTATAAGAATCCTAATAACATACATAGCAAAAATGTATGTTTAATTCATAATTTAAGTGAATTTTTTAAACTGATAATTGAAAAAAGGCAGAATCAACAGATCCTGATTTATAAAACATTTAAAATCATCACTCACACTAATTGTATTTACAGTTAATATGTTTGAGTATAAATTATATTTTCAAATACTGTTTTCCACTTATTCAGTCTTTCTTTAAATAGCTAAATAAGATGCAACTATGGGCCTTTCTCATCTCTTTACTCCTGAGATGGACTTACTCTTTTTCAGAGGGTGTTGCTCTTGCTTAATGAACTTTCTCTTGTAAATCTTCTTCTTAAGACAAAGAAAGGAATAAACTTCCAGCCTTTAATTGTAAAAAATAAATAAATAAAATTTGTAAAATGGTTCAACCTTTCTGGAAGGCAGTTTAGTACTTCCTCAAAAAGCTGAACATAGAATTCCATATGACCCAGCTATCCCAGTACTTGGAATATACCCTTGGAAGAAGAGAACTGATGCACAAACTGAAATTCGTACACCAGTATTCATAGCAGCATTATTCACCATTTCAAGAACAAGGAAACAGCCCAACAAATGGATTGAGAAATTATGATGCATTCACACAGTGGAATATTATGCAGCATGCAGGAGCCAATAACTTTGTAAATTATTACCTAACTTCGGAGGGACTGGAGAGCATTATGCTGAGTGAACTAACTCAGTCCTATAAATACTTTATAAAACTGTTATTTTTTTAAATTTTATTGTATCGATGTTAATGAACATTTACAGAGATTTTGGATTTCAATTCATTCATTGTTGCACTTTTCTCCCTGTCTACCTCTTCCCCCCAGTTTGCTCCTCTCTTTGAAAAGTAAAAGAAAAATTCCTTCACTGGTTTACAATACCCTTTATCCCCCTGCCCCCAGCCCTTAGTACACTCCATGATGCAACCTTAATTCTGGACTCTTGTGGTAGCCATAATACCCTATCATATATCGCTCTCAAACTGCTCTCTCCCTCATCTGTTTCAATGCAGTATACGTAATTCATCCAGTTTTTCTGTCTTACCCCAACCCTGATGTCAGTCCCATTATATAACAGTGGCACCATCCAATATTTGTCTTTTTGTGACTGAGATATTTCACTCAGCATAGTGTCCTCCAGGGTCACCCATTTTGAATAATTTTGCATGAGTTCCTTGTTTCTCAAGGCAGCGTAGTATTCCATCGTGTGGATATACCACAGCTTCTCTATCATTAATTTGTTGATGGACACTTGGGTTATAAAACTGTTATTGTAGAAGGAGCATAAGAATCCAGGAGAGGTGGGAGAGGCTGGAAGCAGAGGGATGTAGATGTGCAGGGGGAGGGGAGGATTAATTCGAGTTTTGTAAAGAAACTAGTAAGGGGGAAAAGACTATGACTCCTATAATCTTTGTCAATTATGCCTCTTTCCTGACTCTGTAGCACTAAGGTGCTTTTTGTTAATGTTTGTCTTCAAATAAAGATCTTTCTCTTCCTGATAAGGAGAAATAAGTAAATCAAATTTAACTAAACTTGGATCTACTTTAGACTCCATAAGATGTCTAGCTACTATTACTGAATTGTTTATTTAGCATATTTTAGCAAGTACATAACTTAAGTACATAACTCACTTGTACCTGAGTCATTAATTTCTAATAAACAGGAAATTATCTTTTTAAATGTATTTTAATAATTTGTGTTTACAGAAATAAAAAAATACAGGTATATATTTAAAACTCAGTGGATTATAACAAATAAAATCTTACATGCCTGTCAGGACAAGAAAGAAAAAATTTCTCATACTCAAATTTCCCATCCTCCCTAAAGATAATTAGTATCCCAACTTCTACCACTGTAGTTAATTACATCTGATTTTATAAGTTATATAAATGGAATCATGCTTTATTTATTCTTTTATGTAGAATTTCTTTCAGTCTGTATTATGTTAGAAAAGTCATCCACACAGTTGCATGAAGAGGTAATTTGTTCATTTTTATTGTCCTAAAAATTCCACATACCATAAGTGACTAACCCACAAAATATCTACTCATGTGAAATCAATGCCATATATTTATTTCGAGATCCAAGGTATTATTAATAGTGCTTCCATGAGCATTCTTGGACGTGTGTCTTGGTGTACAGGTATAGATACTTTGTTGGGTATCTGCCTACAAGTTCAATAAAGTGTGCATACATTAACTTCAGAAGATAACGTCAAATGCCTTCTGAAGTTTTTGAAGTGTGTGTGTGTGTGTGTGTGTGTGTGTGTGCACGCGCTTTGATGGGGGGTATGTCTGTTGAAGAGTGTATGTCTAATCCAAATCCCAGACACCGATGATTTAGCTGTTTGTTGTTCTGATTATGGTCTTTGGTCTTTTATGCATAATACTTTAAATTTTTATTTGACTTAATTGTTAACATTTTCATATCTTCAACTATTCCTCACATAGGTAGACATTTATGTAGAATTCAAGCCATAAAGGCAAAAGAAAACTCTCTCAGTGAAATATTGTATGTCATTCAGATGACAGCCCCTAGTTCTTCTAAACAAACTACAAGAGAACCTCCTGCTGATTGAAGCTCAGACAAGAGTGGTGGTTTTGCTCTGTTGGAAGCACTCTTGTATTTTGTACATCACAGTGCCTATTGTCTCCAATCTAAATTTCCACTACAGTCAAAAGCCAAAAGGGCAAAAAAATAAAATAGTGATTTTAAAATGCACATGATTGCAAAATTAAGTGAACTCATGATGCATAAACAGCCTTGCAGGTTAAAAAGCTCTATTTTACATGCACCATTTCAATCCTTGAAGCAAACAACATAAAAGGAAATCCTCTAGGTAGGAACAAAGGGACATGTTATAGTCCTTAAAAATAATAACTTCCTAAACCTGTGTAAAGAAAAACAAAACCAAACCCAAAACAAACAACATTATAAGAACCTATGCCCCACACCCCAAATAGGGCAAATTTGAAATCCAAAATATTAGGATAATATAATTCCTAACAAAGTTAGATGATCAATAAAAATAATCATCTAAGATGAACATTTTGTACAACAGAATATTTAAATTGTTAAAACTGCCTACATGTGGATAATAACATATTAAGTAAAATATTTTTTAATACTTTTACAATTTATACAGATAAACTACATGGAGCTTTATGAGCCTAAATGTGAGCAGTTGTGCTAGCAACCGAAAGGTACACAGTTTGAAATCACTAGCAGCACCTCTAGAGAAAGATGGGAAAATTCCTCCCATGTGATTAATTGCCTCTGAAAACTACTTAAGGAACAACTAAGAGTCTGTTCTGACTTGGTGGTACATGATGACAACAAAACTATATTATACAGATTAACTACAAGGAAAAGCATACATTTTCTGAGTAGGTGTGTTTTTCTTTTGTTTGGGTGCTGTAAATGAGCCTACCTTTTCTGGCTCTCTTAGAGATCCAGCCAGAGCATCCCATGTGCAACCACCACGTATCTATTGGTAAATTTGTACGTGCCATGAAGTTAAATAAATTTCAATGGAACCTCCAGAATAAGATTAGGAAGAAAGGTCCGATTATCTGCTTCTGAATATCAGGCAATTACAAGCTTATGGATTACTATGGACCAATCAAAAAATGAGCATGTGGATGGTTCTGAACCAGCAGTACTCCCACTGGTGGAGCAAGGGATTTTGACATGGACCAGAGTTGACTCAATGTTAGCTAATAATAATAATATCACCAACCAGCAACTATCTTGTTTTTATTTGTTATTAGTCCTTCTTAGATGTGCATGTTTGACTTTAATGATTTCAGTAGCAAAAACCTAGATGATCTTGGTCAACTTAAAAGTGTATTATACACTTTAAAGAGCCATTACACTCTTGAAAATAATTCATAGTTCCTCTTTACTGCTTATTATTATCTGTTTCACTTTTTAAATTTATTTCTCCTAACTCCTCTTATTTTAGAATTAATAATGAGGTGATGGGTCTGTGGGCTGGCCTGGGGCCTGGGGCCTTGGAGTCTCCCTCAACTCTAGGAGTTGGCTGGCTTATTAGCATCTCAATGGTGGTCCTTCCTGATGGCAGTCACATAAAGGAAGTTTAAAATCCTGTAGGGTTACAAATTTTAAAATTTGTTAATTTTAAAGTCAATATTCTTTAAAAGACACAGCAATCATTTTTATGTTTGCTGTACTGAACAAGCAGGAGTTGCTGTGATGCCGAACACTGTTCTATAGTCATGTCAAATACCATAATGGTTACCCATTAGGTACAATGTTTGGATGAGCTTTCAGATTGACTCATGTTAGGAAGCAGGATGGGCATCTACTTCATAAACAAGGAGTCTCTAGAAACTCTACAAACTCTTATAAATGTGCAGAAAGAATGTTAATTATAACACAGAGTTCAGGTCTTTTGTGCAAAGCTTACTGTGAGCCATAATCGACTCAACAGCACTTAACCATTGCTAAATGAGACTAGTGAAATTATATCTCGAGGAACATTCTTCTACTTTGCACATCACTCCTTGTCAATGTGCAGTATAAAGTAACCTGGGATTGCTATGATGCTGAACCTTGAGCCATGGGGCTATCAAGTACTTGAATGATTTCCCATTGTGGACAGTGTTTGGCGGAGGTCTCAGCTGTAGAGGAGGAGTGGTGTCTACTTGTTAAATTGCATGCCTCTGGAAACTCTATGAAATTGGAGAAACAACAATAGCTATGGAAAGGCATTACTTGATGACAATCAACAACGACAACAAGTCCCTTTCATAACCTCACAGAGAAAAATTTTATCAGGCATTGTGATTGCTGTTCACTCATTCATTCATTGTCAAATCATATGCAATTGATAGCTGACCTTCCCGAGAATCTTTAGAAGCTATAAATCTCACAGAAGGAGGAGACTTTTAGTCTTCCCATATAGAGATAAAGTGAGAGTCCTGTGTGTTACAGAATAGAACAACACCATATAGATTTTTCTTGACTGAAGACTTTTCTTCTTAGGTAGTGCAAGCAATCAACAAAACCTCTAAAATATCTATTTTTTTCTCTCCCCCAAACCGTTTCATCTAGGTTCTCACATGATTTGGAACATCTTATTTGTTACACTATCAAAAGAGACTGAATATTGAACTGGAGTGCCAAGGAGCCAAAGCAAAGGGGGAAAAAAACCAAGATGTTAAGGAGCTGAACAGAAGATTTTAAAGGGCAGCATGAGAAGACAAAGTATTACAAAGAAATATGCAAAGAACTAGAGTCAGAAAATCAGAGGCCAAACTTGCTTAGTATTTATCAAGCTCAAGTAACTGAAGAACAAATTCAAGCCTTAAGTTGCAATACATAAGGATGCTTTGGATAGAATATTAAATGATCCAGAAGTATTAATAGGAGATGGAAGGAGTATACAGCATTATTGTACTAAAAGGAATCAATGGATACAGAAGAATTTCATGAAATAACGTATAAGCAAGAGTCTGTGGTGACGAAGGAAGAAGTTCAAGCTGCTCTGAATGAATTGGCAAAAAACCAAGGCCCCAGGAATTGACGGTATACCAATTGATATATTTCAACAGATGCTGCCTTATATGTGCTCACAAAGTTGTGCCAAGAAATCTGGAAGATAACCACCCTGGCCAACTGACTGGAAGAGTTCTAGATTTGTTCCCATTCCAAAGAAAGTTGATCTGATAGAATGTGGAAATTATTGAACAATATCATATGCAAGCAAGATTCTGCTGAAGATTAAAAAAAAAATGACTGGAACAGCACATCAACAGAGAACTGTCGAAAGTCCAGGCTGGGTTTAGAAGGGGTCCTGGTACTAGGGATAATGTAGTTAATGTTAGCTGGATCTCCACCTTGTTTATGTAAAACCTATACTTAGACCAGGAGGCAGTCAGTGACTGGGGCAATAAGGGTAAGTGTGTCAGAGACAATAAGGTTGGCACAGGTTAGAACAGGGCTTAAGACTGTTGTATATAGGGTTGCTATGAGTTGCAGAGTATTGAGAATACCATGGACTGCTAGGAAAACAAACAGATTTGTCCTGCAAAGGGTTAAACCGGGTGGCTCCTTGGAGGCAAGGATTCTGAG
>NW_006399789.1:19260772-19262169 GCF_000299155.1 Elephantulus edwardii
TGTCCTATCCCATGCCTTCCTCAAAATCTCTGACACAGTCAAGCCCATTGCCACAGTCACTATAGAGCAATTAGCTATTTACTATCCAGGGTCTCCTTATTAATCTTATTAATTCTTACTGTTGATCTTGATGTTTGATGTGATTGAGTAAATTACAATTCTTAGTGTTTATGTGACACGGTGAAACAGCCCTATAATGTTTTCTTGGCTGTAATGTTTAGGGAACCACATTGCTACATTTACTAGAAGTCACTAGGTGAGTGTGAACCATCAATTTTTAAGTTAACAACCAAACATTGAACAATTTGTGCCATTTGTACTTAAACTCACTTCATTGAGTCATAGTGGCTCGCCATCATGTTTCAAAGGCTTTAAATCCTAATGGGAGGAGACTTCATCTCTCCCTCTGAGTCAGTGGTAGATTCAAACTCTTAGAGACAGACTGTGGCCTTTAGGTTAGAAATTTAACAATTTACAGATTAAAATCTTCTTGGCTAATACATCTGGAAGAATTGTAAAGAAAATATTTTTTAAAATTAATGTGTTATTCCTAAAGCAACTTGAGGTTTAAATTTGTTCTTCAGTTCCTTGAGCTTAAGAAATGCTCAGCAATTTTGGCCCTTTCTCCTTGCACATTTCATTGTTATATTTTACTTTGTCATCCCACGCTGACTTTTGAAATTTTCTGTTCAGCTCTTTAGTATCTTGAGTTCTTCCTTGTGCTTTGGCTTCTCTGCGCTCCAGTGCAATATTCAGAGTTCCTTCTGACATCCATTTTGGTCTTTTATTCCTCCTCTGTCTTTGTAATGACCATTTGCATTCTTCCTGGATGATACCCAGGAAGTATTAATAGATAAGATGGAAAGAATGTACTGAACATTGTATCAAAAGGAATTGGTAGACACAGAAGAATTTAATGAAACAACACATGAGCAAGAGCCTATGGTGATGAAGGAAGTTCAAGCTGCTTTGAAGGAAATAGCAAAAAATAAGGCCCCAGGAATAGATGGTATACCAATTGACATATTTCAGCTGACAGATGCTGCCCTGGACATGCTCACCTAGTAGTGCCAAGAAATCTGGAGAATAGCCACTTGGTCAACTGATTGGAAGAGATCTATATTTGTTCCCATCCCAAAGAAGGGTGACCCAGCAGAGTATGCAAACTATAGAAAAATATCATCGATTTCACATGCAAGCAAGATTCTACTGAAGATTATCCAAAAATGACTGGAACAGCACATCAGTAAAGAACTGCCTGAAGTCCAGGTTGGGTTTAGAAGGGGTCATGGTACTTGGGATATTGTAGCTAATGTTAGATAGATCTTCGCTGAAAGCAGGGAATACCAAGGAATGTCTATCTGTGTTTCATTGATTATGCAAAGGCATTTGACTGT
>NW_006399789.1:19271084-19283173 GCF_000299155.1 Elephantulus edwardii
AACAACAACAACATGAGTTGCAGGTTACACGATATCACATAACAACAGCAACCACCTTGTTCATATCTACTTTACTGATACATTTTCTCTTGGTGGTGGTGGTGTTACTGTGAATCCAGTAAATTCCATTTTATGGCAATGCCATATATGTATAAAAGAACTGTTTCACAGAGCGTGAATGTCTTTGAACACTTGGAAGCAGATAACCAGGTTTGGTTTTGAGGCACCTCTAAGGGAGTTCCACCCACCAACCTTTCACCTTGCAGTTATAAATTTAACTATTTGTACCTTCAAAGACCCCAAGTACATTTTATTGTTGTTGTGTACCATAGAGTTGGAACTGACCCAGAGCTGACCCTCCAGTGAGTTTTCAGACAGAGTTAATTGCATGGGAGGAGAGTACTCACCCTTCTCCCACAGAGCAGCTGGTGGACTCAAACCACATGTCTTTGGAATTGCAACACTTCTTCTTGCCACTAAGCCACCAGAGCTCCTACATCTTAGAGATCTCATTTTTTTTTTTGGCTCCTTTGCTAACAGCTACATGCAAAATGGCTCAGATTTACTTTTTCTATCTGCTCATAATATTTCCCCATTATTTATTACTCCTATTACTTGAGTACTCAGTCTATATACCAATATCATCCAGATGTATTTTTATAATACCTTTCTTTTTCTAGAACACCAAACATTGTGTAAATGCCAAGTCAATAATTCTACTCATGAGAACTCTTTATTCCCCAATCTTTCTTCCCTGAAAAAGCTTCTACCCTATTTAACATCTTGTTCCACATATTGCTGAAGACCAAAATATAGACTGTAAACTGTGTTCTCGATCCCTATGTCCTATCTATCTTATCTAAAATGTCTTCTCTTTCCCTTATTGTTAGGTGCCATCAAGTTAAGAACAATTCATAGCAACCCTATGAACAACAGATCTGAAACATATTCTACCCTGTGCCAATCACATACCAGCTGTCATTGATTTCTCCTACGGACAATATCTTCTAAGTGTCTGCTTTTCCCCATCACCATGAAATCCAGCACACCCTAGGTACCACTACACCTGGTTCCTTAATGCCTCCCAACTTGTCTTCCTATTTCAAATTTTTCACCTCAACAATGAAATTCTCCATATGAAGTCTCTAAAATATGTCTTCTTCAATAATTAGTAAGAGTCCCATGCCATATATCTACTTAAAGTAAATTAAAATATCTTTCCTGGCTTATTAAGTCCTACATACTCTTGCTTTATATGGCATGTGACTGTGTGTATCATAACAAATTATAGATAACTTTGAGAAGAATAGGAATTATAGAAAAGTGTTCATATAAATATTACCAAAAGAATAAACAAATCTCTCTTGGAAACAGTGGAACCATAATGCTCCTTAGAGGAAAGTATAGTAAAACTTTGTTTCATATACTTCAGACATGTTGCTAGAAGGGATAAACCCTTGGAAAAAGAAATATATTAATTCATAGTATCTCTATGAGTCATAGCTCACTCAATAGTCTCAGAGGATATGCAGCCAAAATGCACCAGAGACAAAGATGGTGAAATTCTTGCAAATACTTTGAGCATGTCATTAGAAGAGACCAATTCTTGGAAAGGTACAGAGTCGATGGTACATAAATTACGATGCTGCTATTTGGTATCATTTAGAAAAATAAGATCCTCAACAAAATATGTTCACACAGTGACTGTAATAAGGAAATTAAGGATGTTGGACATTGTGAGCATGGTCCAGGATAGGGCAAGCTTCTGATTTGCTGTTCTTGAATCATGGTTGAGTTGATGACACATAGCAACAACAACAAAAACATGGCCTGGTTACTGTCCAACTCTATGTTTTACCTTCTTTATCCCAGTTACAGCAGCATTGTTAAGCTCCCACCATATGCTATGATGAAGAGTTTTCTGTTTTGCTTTGTTTTTCCTATCAACACTTCCATAAATAATTCAATATATACCTCATCATTTGTTGTTGTTGCTGTTATGTGCCATTGAGTCACCTGTGACTCATAGTGATCCTGTGTACAACATCCTTAACCCTGTTCTATCATGTGCCAATCTTATTGTCTCCAACACACCTATACCCTTTAATCCAGTGACTGAATCAATCCATCTCACCAAGTGTCTTCCTATCCTGCACTGTCCCTCCACCCTCCCAACTATGACATCCCTCTCCCGGGACAGATCCCTCCTTGCAACATGCCCAGGTATGCCAAATGAAGCTTCAGAGTCCTTGCTTCCAAGGAGCAGCCTGGCTTCACCTTCTCTAGGATGAACATATTTGTTCTTCTAGCAGTCTATAGGATATTCAATATTCTTCTCCAGCACCACAGCTCAAAGACATCAATTCTCCTATTATCCCTAGTCCTTGTCCAGTTTCTGATGCATAGCAAGTAATTGCAATGAAAATTAGGCTGTTCTTTAAAGGATGGATGTGATATGGTAATGTCAAAGGGGAAAGTGATATTACTAAACTTTGTTTTTCTAAACATTTTATCTGGATCAGGCACATCTTAGTCTCCAGACTGACATTGTTGCTCTTAAAACTTTGGAGAGGTCTCTGACAGTAGACTTTCCCAATGCAAGTCATCTTTTAATTTCTTGGCTGCTGGTACCAAGAGCGTTGATTGTGGAGCCAAGAAAACTAAGGCTGTGAACAATCTCTTTCTATTCACCATAAATTACGATGCTGCTATTTGGTATCATTTATTACCATATTATAATTTTTTTACGTATTTTACATGAAAATGTAAAATTATAAAGAAATGTCAAGAGGTGAATTCAAATAATGCCTACATTCAATCATGTTAACATTTTCTCTATATATTTATCTTTAAAAATGAGGAAAAGATATGTCAGTTATTGATAGAAGTAACATTTAAAGAACAAATGAAAATTATGCTATTCTTTAAAGGATGGAGTGATACAGTAATGTTAAAGAGAAAAGTGATAACTTCCTTTTTATAGTAAACATTTTATATTTTGATGTACAAAAATTGTATATGTGCTACTGATTATAATATGTAAAAAAATCTAAATCTGGATTGGTGGTAGATTCATCAACAATCTGTGTTGTTCAGATGACACAACCTTGCTTGCTGAAACCGAGGAGGATCTGAAGAACTTGCTGCAGAAGGTCAACGACTAAAGCTTTCAATATGGGTTGAAGCTCAACATCAAGAAAACAAGGATTCTCACCAATGGGCCAAATAGCAGCATCATGATAGATGGTGAAGAGATTAAGATTATTGACAGCTTCAGTTTGCTTGGCTCCTCAATCAACACTCGTGGTACCAGCAGACAAGAAATTAAAAGATTAATTGCATTGGGAAAGTCTGTCGTCAGAGACCTCTCCAAATGACTAAAGAGCAACAATATCAGTCTGGAGACTAAGATGTGTCTGATACCTGCCATGGTCTTTGCAATTACTTGCTTGCTGTGTATCAAAGAGCTGAACAATAACTATGGATGATAGGAGAGTGGATACCTTTGAGTTGTGGTGCTGGAAAAGAATATTGAATATTCCATGGACTGCTAGGAGAACAAACAGATTTATCCTGGAGAGGCTGAAGCCAGTCTGCTCCTTGGAGGCAAGGATTCTAAAGCTTTGTCTGACATACTTAGGACATGTTTCAAGATGGGATTAGTCCTTGGAGAGGGACAGTGCAGGATAGGAAGACCCTCGGTGAGATGGATTGATTCAGTCACTGGATTAATGGTGATAGGTGTGAAAGACAATAAGATTGCCAAGGAATAGAACAGGGTTTAAGGCTGTTGTACATAGGTTCGCTATGAGTCACAGGTGACTCAATGGTCCATAATAGCAACAACAAAAGCATATCCCACAGGCAAAATATAATTAGTGAAGGTCAACCATTATAGGTCTAAAAATGTGTTTCTTGTGTTCATTGTATTTTGATCCATTTACTATATGAAAGTATGTAACTTTTGTGAATGTAATATTTATCTAATTTTCATAAACTATGACTACATGGTGCTCTGTTGGCTTCCTGGATAAAAAGTTGTCCTGTCAGTCCAAAGACATATGGTCCAAATCCACCACTTCTGTGTGAGAGGAATATTGGCAGTTTCTTCTTCTGTCTTCTGCTATCTGTTCTTGTTGTCTACCATCAAGTGAACCAAGTCATTGTTGACCCTCCAGTAGGTATTTAGAAGCTGTAAATCACTGGAAGGAGATTATCCACTTATCTCTTACAAAGCAGGTAGTGGATTTGTACTGTGTGCCACTGGATTGGCAGCTAAATTCCTTACCTCCAAGCCAGGATAGCACCCGAAAGCCCTGTAGAGGGTCAGGTATAAAAACAATGGAACAAAACAGCAACATCACCAGAATAGACCACAAGGTCAATGTATTATTTCCCATCACTTAGAAAGCAATGCTTGCACACCATTCTACCCTAGGACAAAAATCCACTGTCTCTACTGAAACTTCGGTAACCTTGAGAAACTCAATTAAACATCGTGACTGGCTATCTCCATAAAATAGTTAAGAAAAAAGAAATATCCCAAAAACAAACTACATAAAGTATCCTAAATATTCAAATGTACATTTCATTCACAGAAAGTCCCATATTATTACATACATAATTACAGAGGGTTTTTTTTTATAATTTTCATTCCAAATGACAGCAATTTTTAAAAAGAAATTTACGGATAATTGCAGTATTGAAGTTTGGGATTATTTGCAGATTCAGTTAAGTGGTTCTAAATAATTTAATAGGACATACTTTATCAATGTATTCAAATCAGAACTTTAATTATAAGGATGATGCATTTACAAAAATAGATAAAATTATTTTATATAGTCTATGTTTAAGAATTCAGGCAAGTGTAAAATATAGTTAAAAATTTCTACATATTTCTGCTGAAAAACTTTTTGAAAACTATATTCACTAAAGGTTGTGGATGACTGAGTTGTGAACTACAATATTATCTTTGCTTTGCAGAAAGACAAGGCACAGTATAGAATTGTATGGAAGGACTAAAATTAACTGAGAGTATGCCATTGGGTCCTGAGTAGAAGAGAGGAAAAAGTAAAAAACAAGCAATCATAGTGAAGTCTAATGATGTATTTGTCCCTTTTTAGCAACCAATAACACTAACACTATTCTTTTTACTGGGTTTGTATGTATGATCAGGTGAAATGTATTAAAATAATTAGCATCATAAATAATTTTATTGTTGCTGTGTGATATGTAGTCACCTGTGATGCACAGCAAACCTCTGAACAACAGCTCTGAATCTTGCTCTATTCCAAGCCACCATGAGTCTCTGACACATACATTGCCACATTTAAAATTCTATTTATCCATCATTTCCATCATTTTATCACTTAAAATTAATCATTAGATATGAAATGAATCTTTCAAAAATAGTTTAAAAAAGAAATTGAACACACAGAAGGAGGGCCTGAAAGAACTAGACTAGAACTTGTGGGGACTTGAAAAAAATGGGATGACACTTGATCTAGATGATTGGCAATTAATTTTATAAATCACATAGTATGAGAATTGTCATATGAAACAATGCAAATGAAAGAATGTGTAAAACACAGTGTAAATGGATGAAAAAGTATATACCAATTGTGTATGTTGTTATTGTGTTGTTATATGCTGTCAAGGTGTCTGCTACTCATTGCAATCCTATGTATAATAGCTCTGAATCCTGCTCTACCTTGAGCTAATCTCACCCTCTCTGACATATCTATATCCATTTCTCTAGTCACTGAGTCAATCCATCTCATCCTTAGTCTTCCTTTCCTGCTCTCTCCCTCCATGTTTCTAAGCATGATATACTTCTCTCAAGACTGGTCTCTTCTGGTCATAAGCCCCAAAGTACATTAGTTGGAGCTTCAAAATCCTTGCCTCCAGAGAGAAACTTGGTTTCACCCTCTCTAGGCCTGACCTGTTTGTTCTCCTGCAGTCCATGGTATGTACAACACTATTCTATGGCACTACAACTCAAAGGAATTGATTCTTATTCTTTCATTCTTAGTCACTGTTCAGCTCTCTAGTGAATCTCAAGTCATTGTGAAGACTGTCCTAGCCTCCAAAGGGAAACTTGGTTTCACCCTAAGACACACCTATAAATTTTCTTGGAAGTCCATGGTATGTTCAAGACTTTTGTCCAGCACCACTACTCAAAGGCATAAATTCTTCTGTCATCCTTAGTCATTACCCAGTTCTCTGATGTATAGCAAGTCATTGCAAAGACCATGGCCTTGACCAGACATACCTTCATCTCTAAACCAGCATTATTGTTTCTCAGTACTCTGGAAAGGTCCCTAACAGCAGATTTACTCAATGCAGTTTATCTTTTGATTTTCTGACTGCTCCAAGAGTGTTGACTGTGAAGCTGAGCAAGCTGTAACTATTAACAACCTCAATTTTTTTCTCCATCGATTATGGTGCTGACAATTGGCCCAGTGGTGAGAATCTTAGTCTTCTTGATGTTGAGCTTCAATTCATACTGAATACTACAGTCCTTGGCCTTCTGCATCAAGTGCTTCAGGTCCTCCTCAGTTTTAAAAAGCAAGGTTATGTCTTCTGCATTACATGGGTTGTTGATGAGCCTACTCCACTCCTGATTGTGTAATGTTTGTTACCCATGATTACTAAAAACCCTGAGAACTTGGTTCTACGCAATTAAACTGCAAGTTTTGTCAACAAAATACTGTATGTGATAATTTCAGTAAGTCTTTATAAAGAGGTCCTTTTAAGTATACAGCCTTAAGAGCTAAAGGCTCCTTTAGTGACAGAAAACAAATAAGGGAGGGAGATTGGGAGGAATATCTAGTGTATGTTAGAGTAGAGATCTTGTTTGGATCCACAATTAACATCCTTGATACCAGTAGGCAGTAAATAAGGAGTCACATTGTACTAGAAAAAAATCATCAGTTAGGGACCTATCTAAATTATTGAGGAATAATCACGTCAATGATGGGAGTTGGCCTTGTATTTAAAAAGGCTTTTGGCAGCCATTCTGGGGCCATTTCTAGGATCGGAAGATGAGCAGAGTGGCTGGATTCTGTAAAGGTATATTTTCTAATTTGGGGTATTTTGGGGCCTGGTTTTTGTGGATCTCCCAAATTAAAAAGGGTTGGAAGCTAGAGTGGCATCCACTTCCAGAAAAGCTTGCCTCTGGAAACTCTATGAACATGAAGAAAAGATGAAAGTTTTGTGTTCAAGACTTTTGTTCATAGGGTTACTATGGGTCATCTATGACTCTATGGCACTTAATAACAACAACAACAATCATGTCAGTTTGAGGACTAAGGTGTGTCTGATTCAGGCCATAGTCTTTCTCTTCACTTGCTATGCATCTGAGAGCAGCTGGACAGTAAATAAGGATGGCAGAAGGACAATTGATGCCTTTGATCTATAGTATTGGAGAAGAGCACTGAAGATCCAATGGACAGCTAAAAGAACAGATATGTCTTAGAGAGGGGGCAGCCGGTGTCCTCTTTGCAGGCAAGAATGATGAGGCATCACCTCACATATTTTGGGCATGTTACTAGGAGGGACTATTCCTTGGAGAAAGACATGATGCTGGGAAGGATTGAGGGTCAGTGAAGGAGAGGAAGACCCTCAACCAGGTCGATTGACAAGGTGACTGCTGCAGGGGGCTCTTGTGTGTCAGGAAGTGTGAGGATGGCACAGGATAGGACAGGATTCAGATCTTTTGTTTATAGGTTTGCTATGAGTTGTACTTAACTCTATGGTATCTAACAACAACAATAACAATAACATAATTGTAGAATAGGTAGCAAAGTAAGTGGGCTACTCCTCACAAATATTGAGATTAAAAATAAACTGCTTTTCAAAGAAATTGTGTTTGAAAATTGAATTCTAAAACACAGATAGATAAATAAATATGTTGGTTTTGTACTGTCAACTGGGTACTGTCAAGTGGGTTTTCAAGTGCCAGGGCGGAGAGTCCCCATCTTACACCCACAGAGTAGCTGATGGAATCATACTTTTGCATTGACCATGTAATTAACACCTTGCCCTTAGGTGACCAAATGTGAGCTGTAAATATGTATATGTGTGTGTGAACATACATGTTGTTGTTGTTAAGTGTCGTCGAGTCACAGGCAGCTCATAGAGACTCTATGAACAGAAGTCCTGGAGACCTCCTGTATAACTTTTGTCCTTTCTCCAAGTTCATAGGGTTTCCAGAGGCAAGTTATTGTGGATTGGATGCCACTTCTGCTTCCAAGCTTCTTTAATCAGGGAGCTTCACCAAACACTGTCCACCATAGGTAACCAATCTCACATTTGACTCATCAGTGTCACAGCGTTCGGCTTCACAGCAACTAAGAGTTACTTCTGTACAGCAAGTAGACAGACCATGGTTACACGACCTAGAAGAGTGTTTCACCAAAAACAATTGAACATACATATATAATAATATAATAAAATTAACAAATACAAAGCTTTTTCTTTATAGGATTCATCTCCTCCACAGAAACTCTAAAACATTTTCTAAAATGTGAGACTTTCTTCTCAAGGAAATCACATATTTAGACAACCAGGAATGATGAATTGCATGTACTATGAATTATTATGACAAAGTGCTAAGACACACTTCCCTTGTTCCTGTTCACCTGTGAATGTTTCCTCTTAATCAGCTTCAGAGGGAACTTTGGTGGTTTAGTCTTTAGCAAGATGCACTTCTAACCCAAAACTTAGACGTTTAAACTCACCAGTGGCTCCTTGGAAAAATCCATCCATGGCATCTCATTATTTTTTTTTTTTTATTTTGGCTCAATGTGAAATATGTCATTACACCCTAAGAAAGTCTGTATGATTTCTTCAAATCCACTATGTATGTGTGTACATTTACAATATGAAATTATCATTATCAAAGCTGTGTCCTCTATTTCACGTGAACTAGAATAAGAGAAAGACTATGTCCTTCTCCTCTCCTTTGTTTTGCATCCTTTTGAGGGAGTCTTTCTATGTTACTGTTTTCTGGAGAAAAAAGGAGACTAGCCTTCATATATGAGTGACCATTATACAGAATTAGCAAGTATAATTTGGCCCCAAGATAGATGCAGGTGCATGCTGGTTCACCACTTAGAATTAAGGTCTTTGAACAAACCCCTTTGGTAGCCAGTTTAAATCTGATTTATTATTGTTGCCACACTATTCCTGACAAAGAAACATGCAATAATCCCCAACAGCTGCCAGCCGACAGGTGCTGTGGAATAACTGTAAAACGCTCAGCCATAAGCTAGAATCAATTTTGTCTCCTTCACTGTACAATCAGGCAAGCAGAACAACTGGCACATTTTTAATCTTACCTTTAATATCCTTCAAAAACAGGGATGGGAAATGAGACCCCACCGTATAATCAAGAAATACTCTCTTCCGTCATGATAATTGTTCTCCAGAGTTAGGTATTTTATGAGTTGTATATAAAACTTAGAGAGAAGGTCATTTTCTGAAGTCAGAACACGGCTGGTAGGCAGTAACAATTGTGTTATATAAAAAGAACTCACTCTGTCTGAGATAACATAATGAAGGAGTTAAATTTTTTAAAAGTGATCATCTGTAATCGACAAATCTCTATCCATTTAAATCGTTTCAAACTGGCCCTGAGGCTCCACACACAGTTTTTCTCTCTATTTCTAATTTTCTGAAAATGGACACTAGAGAAGCTACACAAGGCCAAATGTTTGATTAACAATTCTGTATAGGTTTTAATTATCTCCTAAATTTTCTGAAAATCCACTTTGTTTTCAGCCTGGATTTGTTTTATTATGTAGGTGGTGACTTCTAGAAAATAATTATTCTAATTAGAAAAAACATTTGAAATATTTACCAAATTTTTTTGGAAAACCTACTAGTATTTTAAAGAATTTGCATCATACTTCCAAAGGATTTGGCAGAGAAAAGAAAGAAAATTGTTACTTGAGATTAAGGTCTGTGAGGGAAGGTAGCTTTTTTCTACAAAGTTGCTCAAATCCCTTTTGAGCATTTGTTTGTTGCAGCATTACTTGGAAATTTCTTTTACTTCAAAAATCTGTAAGGAATAGAATCATAGCCTCAATAACACTAGGTAAGATCTCAGTGTCCTGATGTCTTTCTCAATGGGACACATATTTGTTAGAGCTAATACAAGGATTTTCTCTTTTAAAAAGCAGTGGTTTTACAATGATAAATGCTAAAATGAACGATTTTCTACAAAGTCTTGGAATTATCACACCAAAAGAAAAATCACAGACCACATGCTTATAAATCTGCTACGTGCTGGTCTCACTATGTATTTGTGATCCCTAAGATGTTTTCCAGAAAATTAAGTTGATTCTCTATGAATCATTTGGAAAAAATCTTAAAAGTGATTCCCAAAAACAATCTCTCGTCTTTTCACATTTCCTAGCAATATTTAGATTTTGACTCTCCCACTATTTCAGTAGTATTTAAAGTTGTTGTTGCGTATCATTGTGTTGTTAGCCTAAAAGATGGTGCTATTTTTAGCCATTAGTTAGCTCTTCTGGTCTTCAGCTACCTTAACTTCAGACACATGGTCTAGCAAATCAGTATGGTCATGCCAATCATCAATAGTGGAAGCAGCAGTATAAAGATAGCACTCATCACACTGGGGGGGTCTGTGAAAACACCGATACAGGAGCGGCAGTATGACCATGTGTAAGCTTCCTGCTATATCCAGCCTGGACCAGTGCTCACCAGTTTCTTAAAAAAACAAGCAAATAAAAAAACCCCAAACAAACCAAAAAAAAACCAACCTTGCCTACATGCACTCACATAAGTCATTCACCTGAGGGATCTGAGTTCCTGGAGGATCATCTATCAAATTTTCAAACTCACAGGACAAATTATAAAAGTAATTGGTGGCAGGAGATTCATTGTTTCAGATTCACAGAACTATGGTTTGGTTTTATGTATATGGGGCTTGGAAAGAGTAGAGTGAAAATCACTACTATTTGTTTCAAGGAAGTGGGGGAGAACATCTAAAAGGTGTAAAGAAAGGTTGAAAGAAAAAAGTTGAGAAGCTGCTTTTTGGTCCAAGACAAAAGTGTCTGAAGACAAAGATGAATCTGGATATTTCTTTAAAAGTCTCCATATGATACTTCCCTCCACCCTTTTATATGTCATAATGTTGTGTTAAGATATATTGGGAAAAAAAAAGGTTCTGCAATATCAAGATACACTAAAAATGATTAAGGTTTTGGGTAATGATAGCATATTGAAAAGATTAAGGTTTTTGTTGACTGGAACACATTGTAATTGGAGAAAAAATGTAAGCCAGTTGAATAGTACTGTGTATTCAAAAGGGGAATTAATTTTCCCTAAAAATACAGTTATTGTAATAGAATTTGGTAGAAAGTGTGGAGCTTAAGAAAGATTAAGCCCCATACAGTATTGTGAAAAGAATTACATTTGAAAGTAGATAAGTAGAAAAAAGATTTTTGCAATGAAACTGAGTCAACATAAAGCTGATAAGTGTGCCTAACTCATGGTGACCACCAGAGTCTACTTAATGAGAGAAAGAAGGAAACATTAGAAGTCTCTTTCCAGGGCTTTTGAAGTTAAAGGAAGCTGGTACGTATGTTTAACTTACGGTGACCTAGGTCCATTTGATGAGTGGAAGTGGGCCATATGCAGTGATGAAGAGACAGGCTGAGTTTGTACTAGTCCCTTCAGCACTGTTCGCCTAGCATAATGAATGGATAAATGGAGAAGAGGTGCTGATCTGTGGAGCAGTTCTGAGGATCCCTGATGTGTAGACTTGGTCTATGTGGGGGTGACATTGAGGGAAGGGACCAGCTGCTTTGAAATAAGTGTGGACTCTTGAGTTTGTGGCTGATGCCATTTTGACCCAGCCATGGATGGTTGTGGACCACAAGCCAAACCAGGTGAAGAGAAGATATGTTGTTCTATGAGCTAGCATTCATTGCTATGACCTTATGATTTACTCTGGACTGAACCTTTGTTTATAGCACCATTCCTTAGCACTAAGGCACCAGAGCTGCCTAATATTTAAAGAAGTAAAAAAAATAAAATGATTAAAGAACTAGATATAAGTA
>NW_006399789.1:19283293-19286462 GCF_000299155.1 Elephantulus edwardii
GTAATAGGTTGCCTCCGGAAACCCTATGGACCTGGAGAGAGGATGAGAGACACCCAAGTGTCGAGGACTCTCCTTCATAGGGTGACTATGAGTCATCTGTGACTCGACAGCACTTAACAACAACGTATGTGTGTGTGTGTGTGTGTGTGTGTGTGTATGTGTGTGTGTGTATTTGCAACCATACTTAATAAAAAGCAAATATTTAGTAAAATTTTAAAACTCTGAAGTAATAATTAAGAACATAATCTTTGAAAACAGGGAGACATGGGGTCTGATAAAATTAGTCACTTCTTGTAAAGTAGGAATAATGGTTATTTCTGCTCTCACTGGTTTTAATTAAATTATAAAATAAAGTATTAGGGATAAAATTACTTTTATTGTATAGTAATACGTAGCTTTATCCTCTTAGTTTTTAGTACTGGAAGAAAATAAGCATGTCTTACATTCACTAACAGAGTTTCCTTAAAAGTTCAGCAACCTCACAATACCTGACACCCCAAAGGAACAATTTGAGATCAAAAAAGATCGACAACAATACTGACATCAGTGATGCACCTGGAGCTTCTTCAAGCTTTGGCACAAAGATTAATGCCAGCCTCTAAGGGAGCATCAGCATCCCATCGTGAGCTAATTACACCATGGAAAAGGGTAAAATAAGCATGTTGTCACTGTCCTCTATGATCTCAAACTTGAACTATCCTCTATTTTGTGCATTGATTCTTTACTTTCAAATCATGCAGTTACTGAAATGGGGAAGAAATTTTCTTGAAGATGTATTTCATTAGGTTTAAAACTGGCCATAAAATCTGACAATTTGTGTCAGTGTCGCTGCTGGGTAGCCAATAAAGTCCACATACCATAGCAGGTTACAAGAAACGCCAGCAGCATCTCCCATCATTTGACGAGTCAACTACACCCCAAAGACAAACTCATCAGCACAGACCATCTTACTGAGAATGTGCTCATGTTCCTGTACTTCAGAAAGGCAATTTAGGTATGGTAGATGAGTAACAGATCTTAGGAAAAGAATGGCAGCCTGAGATGCGGAAATCAGTTTTTTAACATCGCTGACTTACTTCTTATGTCAGAAAACATGGACTAAAGAAGTTCATTTTACAATGTCTTCACTAGTGAACAGGTTATGTAATTGGTTTGGTTTCATTCCATTGGAATTCATACATTTTACTATCATCACATGGATGCAGTACTTCATTTGGAAAAGGACTGTATTTTCAACAAAAAAAAATCCTTTTGAAAGAAGTTTGATATGGATTCTTGCTTATATAGCATTAAGAATATCATTCATTATTGTTCAATAATAATAATCTACTTTGTACCAAGCACATAATTTGTCAACACCACTTCCCTTTCACTTCATTAGAGAAATCTGCTGCAAAAGACTTGTAAGGTGTGAAGAAAGCAAAGATGGCACTTTGAGGACAAAGGTGTGCCTGCCTCAAGCCATATTATTCTCACTTTCTATGCCTACAAAAGCTGGGCAATGAATAATGACAACTAAATGAGAATTGATGCATTTGAATTACTATGTTGGCAAAGAATATTGAAAATGCATGGACTGCCAGAACAAATATCCTGTCTTGAAGTAATGTCAAAATGCTCCCTAGAAGCATTATATTGAGTCTGCTATAAATTAGACAAGCCATAGGGAGGGACCAGTCCCTGAAAAAAGGTATAATGTTTGATAAGGTAGAAGAAAAGTGAAAAAGAAGACCCTCAAGGAGATGAACAACAGAGAGGTTTGCAATAACTGTCTTGAAAATAGCAATGATTGTGTTAATGGCACAAGACCAGGCAGTATGTTCTGTTACACAGCGATCTGCTATGAGTCTGTGTTGACTGACAGATCTAATACCGAGAAACAATGTGATGCTAGGGAACACACAGCTCCTCTTTTCTAGAAGCTCACTCCACAGCAACCAGCTATAGTGATGCCCAAGGTTAGCTCCCTGCCATTAATTCCTCTGAACCTCTCTAACTGCCCTCTGAAATAACTATAAGCTAATTGAAACACTGCTCTGATCAAAGAATATCAAGACATTTCCCTGACCCCCTGCCAACTATACTGTATCTCCAAAGTCAATCAGGAGTCACACAGGAAACATATATTAAAACCTTTAGGGTTAGTAACAAGTGATAGCTAAGATATAAAAATCTCTGTGAGAACAAGTTGAGTTTTGGGAATTAAGAGTATCAGAGAAAATCTTTGAACAGTGGAGGTAGAATGATAGAATGCTGTACAATCAATGATTTATTCATAGCAAATACTTTTATAAGAAACACAGGCTATCCACATGGACTTCACCTGATGGGATGCCCAGGAATCAGATCAATTATATTCATGGAGGAAATCATTGGAGACGTTCAATATCAACTGTGAAAACTAGGACAAGTGCTGCAATTTCAAATTAAAGGTAAAGAAGGTTAAATCAGTTCCATAGGAATCAAAATTTGATCTTGAGTCTATTTCCTGAATTTAAAAATGAATGCAGGGATAGCTGTGGGAAGATGTCAAGTATCATTCATGAATAGTACAAAAAGTCATTATAAAGATGAAAGAAAAAGAAAAGACCAAAATGGATGTCAGAAGAGACTCTAAATATCGCTCTAGAGCATTGTGAAGCCAAAGAAAAAGGAAGAAATCAAGAAGTTAAGGAGCTGAATAGAAGATTTCAAAGGGCATCTCAGGAAGACAAGGAAAAGTATTATAATGAAATGTGCAAGGTTCTGGAGTCAGAAAATCAAAAAGGCTGAACTCACTCTGCATTTCTTAAGATGAAGGAACTAAGGAACAAATTCAAGCCACGATGTGCAATGCTTAAGGATGCAGTGGGCAGAATATTGATCGATTCAGGAAGCATTAAAAGAAGATGGAAGGAGTATACAGAGTCATTGTACCAAAAAGAATTGGCTGACACAGAATTTTAGGAAATATGATCAAGAGGCAATAGTGATGAAGGAGGAAGTCCAGGCTGCTCTGAGGGACTTGGCAAAAATAAATCCCCAGGAGTTGATGGAATACCAACTGATATATTTCAACAAACAGATGCTGCCCTGGGTGTGTTCACCAAGTTGTGCCAAGAAATCTGGGGGACAACTACTTGGCCAGTTGACTGGAAGAGATCCATATTTATTCTGATTACAAAAAAAA
>NW_006399789.1:19288422-19289784 GCF_000299155.1 Elephantulus edwardii
AGAGAGAATAGTGCAACAATGAATGAATGGAAACCCAAAATCTCTGTAAATGTTTATGAAAATTAATAAAATATAGGAAAAAAAGAAGTAAAATGCTGTGCAGAAACTACAAAAGGCTCACTATAACTGGAATATTATATGCCAGAGGGATGAGGAGAAGACGACCATGGACGAGGAACAAGATTAGGAAGATTTAGAGGGTATGCATGTTTTCTTAAAAGGCCTAGTAAATTTTTTTAATTAAAATACATGATTCATATATACTCAAATTTTGACAATTATTGTCAAATTTCAAGTCATATAATTAATCTTATTAAAACTTTATAGTATTTTATTAACTGACATTTAACAACTTTACTAAATACATCTCAGTGTATTTATAAATCATGAATTTTTTATGCAGGTTTCAACTTATGTTATTAGCTATTATTAATTATTATCGCATGGAATTATCAGATTCTTCTAATAATCTGATAACTAATAACTCTGATAAGTAATATTCAAAACATTCATGGAATATCTACTGAGTTTTCAAGCATTTATTTGGGAAAGATAAAAAATACACTGTAACATTGGAGAGGGTGAAGCCAGGCTGCTCCTTGGAGGCAAAGATTTTGAAGCTTCATCTGATATACTTTGGAAATCTTGTAAGGTGAATCAGTCCTTGGAGAGGGATGTCATGCTTGGGAGTGTGGAGGGAAAGCAAAAGAAAGGAAGAACCTCGATGAGATGGATAGATTCAGTGATGTGGGGTAATGGGGATAGGTGAATCAGAGACAGTAAGATTGGCACAAGATAGAGCAAGGTCTAGGGTCACTATGAATCACAGGCAACTCGATGGTACATAACAACAACAATAAAAAATTACTAATTCTAAAATATTTTCTTTTAAATAACATTTTGTTTATCTATAGAAGTTGTAATTACACCATTTCTTTAAATGTGAAAATGCTTAGGTTTCTTTCTCAGAATTCATTGTTAGTTACTAAATGTTCGACTACACCACTGGTGGCTTAGAGGTAAAGAATGCTGCCAATGCAAAGGTACCCAGTTCAAATCCACCAACTGCCCTGCAGAAGAAAGATTGGATATTTTCTCCATATGATTTACTGTCTCTAAAATCCTCACTGGAAGGTCAACTATGAGGTTTTTTTCATAATAACAACCACAACACCAACACTTCTAATCTTCCACCCAATATAAGAGGTATTCCGCTAAATGTGATACAATTCATGTTAAACACATACGTGACATTATATGTTAGCATTCTTACCAGCAAAAATATTGCATTGACCATATTATTTAAAATAATATGTTTTTATAGGTTCCTAATCTTGTTTTCCAAGATTACTAACCTATATG
>NW_006399789.1:19290009-19292303 GCF_000299155.1 Elephantulus edwardii
CCTTATTAATATTTCCACATATTGATTTGATGGTGATATCTGGAGATTATAAATGGGATCTATCAAGAAGAAATACTGTCATGATCTTGGTATCATATGCAGAAAGTATAATATTTACAGATTTGAAAACATATGAAGCCCAAAATTGAATTAGCTAATAAGGATATGCATCCATGCTGGCATAGACCAGTGAGTGCATCCAAGGCTGCATCTATTAGTTGAAACAAATCAATTGGTATTCCATTGATTCCTGGGACCTTATTTTTTGCCATTGCCTCCAATGCACCTTCCACTGGTTCCTATTCATAGGGTACTTCCTGAAATTTTGCAGTGTCAATCAGCTCTTTCTGGTACAGAGATCCTGTGTATTCCCATCATCTTCTTTTGATGCTTTCTGGGTCACTCAATACATTGTGTACAGCATCTTTCAATACTGGGACATGAGGCTTAAATTTGTTTTTTAGTTCTTTCTATAAAACTAGAATAGAGACATTCCTCTATGTTGTATAGCCCTGGTGTACAAGTTGCAGTGCCGTGGTCACTTGTGATTGCTTTGAGGCTGAGCAATGTAACTCTGATGTGTCAAATGCGTTAATGGCTGGCTACCCAATGCGGACAGAGAGTGGGGTGGAGCTCCCCAATTGAAACAAGCGTGGAAGGAGGAGTGGCATCCACTTCCATGATAGCTTGCCTCCGGAAACCATATGAACCTGGAGAAAGGATGAAAGGCACCCAAGCATTGAGGACTCTCCATAGGGTCATTATGAGTCACCCGCGACTCGACGGCACTTAACAACAACAACTATAGAACTAGTCCTAAGGAACTATGTTGTCACAATTGTCACATGGAGCAGCTGAAATGTTTGATCTGCCAACCTTTCAGTTAGCAACCAAGGGCTTAACCACTCTTACTAGTTTTGATCACAGATTAATATGTATGTAATCATGACCCAAGATGACTAATATATTCTTTTGATTTCAACTATAAATTTTTATCAATTTTACTTGTCTTAATTCATTATATATCATTCCATAAAGCTCTTTTGTTAGAAATATCTAATTTTCTGGCTTGTAACTTTGACACAACATTCAGCTCTTAAAACACTCCACTGTAGATATCTCACTTGAGATTTTTATGCTTCAAGAAGGTGGAATAATACTGTGACTGCAACAGTGGACTCAAACACGCTGGTGATACTAACACAGAAGAAAGAGTGAGGATTGTCCAGAGCAGGCAGTGCACTCTTTTGTTGTGTGTGGTCACCACGAGTTAAAATGGATTCATTCACATAACAACAGTTTTTGAACCATCATTGTATATTGTTTTGAAAGCCCAACATGTTTAATCTTTAATTCAAATATCACATTTTCACATATATTTCCTTTGATTAAAGGACCTAATATGTTTCTTCTACATTTATATAATTGTTGGTAACAAATTGTGAACAACACTTCACAGAATGGAAATTTCAGAGAACTCACTTGTGCTCGGTCTAAACCTGTGCACACATCAAGAGCAGTCATTCAAAGAGAATGTGGATGCATTACATAGTTTAAAATCAAGAAAGATGTGTGTTGGGCTTTTTATGTTTTTATCATACTTATTCCATCTAGCTCTCTGCACATTCAATTATAATACTTTACTACATCTTCGCGAGCTGTCCTTTGAAATATTTCATTCAGCTCTTTTATTTTGACATGTTTTCCTTTTATTTTGGCTTCTTAATGTTTTAGTACAATTTTGGAATACCTTCTGATATCCATTTCAATATTTTTCTTTCACCTTTGTTTTTGTCTTTGTCTTTGTCTTTGTCTTTTGCTCTCTTCTTGGATCATATCCTTGTTACCTTCCCATAACTCATCTGGCCTTGAATCATTAGTGTTCAATGCTTTGAACGTACTGTTAAGATATCTTGAAATTCAAAGGGAAGAGATTCAAGATCATATTTTGGTTCTTGTGGACTTATTTTCATTTTTTTCAGCATCAATTTGAACTTGAATAATTGATGATGTAACCCATTTTGGAATTGGAGAATAAAAAGGGAAGAATCTGTTCTCCATTTCTCAAGCTGAGAGAACTGAAAAATAAATTTAAGCCCCAAGTCACAAATATTGAAAGATGATATGTGCAATATATTGAATGACCCAGGAAGCATCAAGATAGAGGAAATATATACAACCACTCTATCAAGAAGAACTAAGAAACAACCTAAGTGCCCATCAACAAACGAATGGCTAGAGAAGCTGTGGTATATTCGCACAATGGAATACTATGCTGCATTAAAAAACAAGGA
>NW_006399789.1:19293139-19300988 GCF_000299155.1 Elephantulus edwardii
TATTATCAGGAGTCAATATAATGAAGGATGAAGTTGAGCTGCACTCAAGTTATTAGAAAAAAAATGCCCGAGGAATCAAGGGGATACCAAATGATCTGTTTCAATTAACAGCAATGCAGCTGTGTAACAGTGGTGCATCTGTATATGGGCTCACCAATTTATGGCAAGAAATCTGGAGGATAACTGTCTGGGCGACAGGTTGGAAAAAGTCCATATTTGTTTCCATACCTAATAAAGGTGACCCAATAAAATATGGAAACAAACAATATCATTAATATCACATGGAAGTAAAATACTGATGAAGATCACTCAAAAAATGGCTAGAACAGTACATAGGTAGAACTACTAGAGATTCAAGCAGAATTTTTAAGAGGTTGTGGCAACAGGGATATCAGAATACCTTCCTGATGTCAGAAAGATGCTGACTGAAAGTAATGGATACCAGAAGAATGTCTATTTATGGTTTTGTTTTGTTTTTTTTTTTACTATGCAAAAGCATTTGACTATGTGGGTCATAACAAGTTACAGATAACATTAAGAAGAATTGGAATCCAAAACACTTAACTGTGCTCATGTGATCCCTATTCCTACACTAATGAGACTGCTGTGTAAACAGAGCAAAGGGACACTACATGATCTATAATTAAGAATGGAGCGTGTCAAGGTTGTATTCTTTTTATATAATAATTTAATCTGCAGGATGAGAAAATTATTTGGGAAGCTGGACTCTACAGAGAAGAATGTGGTATCAATATTGGAGGAAGTTTCATCAATAACCTGCATTATGCAGTAGACACAGCCTTGTTTTCTGAAAGTGAAAGGGAATTGAATCACTTGTTGTAAAAGATCAATGAGTACAGCCTTCGATATGGATTGCATCTAAACATCAAGAAAACAAAAATTCTTAATACTGGACCTACAGGCAACATCAAGAAAGATGGAGGAAAGATTGAAATTGTCAACAACTTTAATCTCATTTGAATCCACAATGCTTGGTATCAGCAGTTAGAAAATAAGGAGACTCATTGAACTGGGAAAATTTGTAGTCAAAGACCTTTCTTTATTGAGAAGTAATGATGTGAGTTTGAAGACTAAAGTGCATCTGATTCAAGCTATGCACCTGGGAGCTGGACAATGACTAAGGATGAAAGAAGAATGAATGCCATTGAGTTTGGTTGTTGGACAAGAATACTGAGCATCCCATGGACTGCCAAAGGAACAAATATGTCTTGGTGAAAGTGCAGCCAGAGTGCTCTTTGGAATAAAAAATGATAAAGCTTCTCCTCACATACACTTCAGGCATATCACTTGGAGGGGCTATTCCTTGGAGAGTGGCATGATGCTCTGAAAGCAAAGGATCAGTTTTAAGAGGAAAACCTTCAAGTTGATTAACACAGTGACTGATGCAATGGCCTCTAGTGTTTCAGCAAGTGTGAGGATGGTATAGGATAGGACAGGGTTCAGATTTATTGTTCACAGGGTCACTACATACTGCACTTGCCTTGACAGTATCTAACAACAATCCAACAGTCAATCTGGATGCTGAGTAAAACAACAGCAGCAATAACAATAAAAATTAAACTTTGCAACAAAATTATCTGACTAAAAACATATCAAGCTTGAAGACATTCATTTTCAACTTGTGTTATGTAGATAATACAACTTTACTTGTGAAAATGAACAGGGCTTGAAGTTCTTACTAATGAAGAGTGAAGGGTGCAGATTTAAGAATAGATTACAAAAGTCCTCACAACTATACCAGTAAGGAATATCACAATTAGTGGAGAAAATGTTGAGATTGTTAAGAATTTAATTATCCTTTTAAGGCATCCGGTGTGAAAAAGTAAAATAGCAAATGCATCAAGAAATATGGTGCAAAAGACCTTTTAAGTGTTACAAAATGCCAAGTGTCACTTTGGGACCAACATGTTTGTGAATAAAAAGTATGTGGTATTTTCAATTGTCTCATGTACATGTGAAAGAAAAACAAAGCATAAAGAAGGCAGAAGAAGTCTCTTGCCCTTAATTGCTGTGTTAGTGCAAAATATTTAATACACTCTGAACTACCTGAAGAATAAATGCACCTACCTTGGAAAAAGTGTAGCCAGAACATTTATAAGAACTGAGGATAGTATGAGTCTATCCCACAGAGTTTGGACATGTTATGAGGAAAGATCAGTCACTAGAGCAAAAAATTGCGGAAATAACACCATAGTGAGTACAACAATGAACTTACAAATTGGAATGATTGTGAAAATGACAATAGACTAAGAAGAATTTTTTATTTTTTTCTGTTTACATTGAGTTGGAGACAAATCAGACTCATTGATAACGAGAACAAAAAAGAGAGGTGCTTCTGAGGTGTAGGGAATTGTGCAGTTAACCCAAAGACTATTCCTTCCTGACCATGTATGGTGTTAGCCTAAAATTTGACTTTTTTGGGAGCTACTTTAACAGCAGACATATGGTCTTAAAAATTAGTATGGTCTTTCAAATTATCAACAGTAATGGAACTAAAATAAAAGAAAGAGTGCTTTCCACACTGGGCAGCAACTTAAGGCAAGCAAGACTTGTAGTGGCAAGATATGAGTAAGACTGTAACAAGAGTAAGAGTAAGACCTTGGTGATGGCAGTAGAGATATTTTGACATTGCTGTCGAGAAAATGTGGCAAGATCTGCCCTGAGGCTTCTTGTCTTTGTGCTAGACACAGTTAAATGTTTTTGCTGTCCTCGTTGGATGCTTGAAGGATAAGCTGACTTGTAACTGCTCTGAGGCAATCTTGTTGGATGCTTTGGAATTGACTGCTGAGCTGTTACCACAACTGGACTAACTGAAGAACTGCGTGTTGCTTGGAACTTGAGTTAAAACATGGACTTGTATTGGGTGATATTCTTTGCCACCCCCATCCCACTCTTCAACTTACTTCCCTAATAAACCCCATTCTCAATACCACAACTGTGAGTCAGCAATGAATAAACAAACTTCTTGCTGCTTCTGTAGCTTTAGAGGGACCATGGGGCTGGACTATGGGTTCGACTATGGGTTCTTTATGTGCTTTCTGCTCTGGGTTGGTGAGGAGCTGTGCTAGTCTCACTCTCTCTAGTCCTTTCAGAGAGACATTCATGGCGCTGTGCCTCTGTGTTCTTTTTTCTCCTCTGTAGGCACCATGTAAATCCACTGAAAAAAATCTACCAATGGTTCTTCAGGAGAAAGATAGGCAATCTCCTCAAAATTGACATACAATCTTTAAACCAAATGGAGGGTCAGCTAAGATTTCGTTTCAACTTAATGGCAATCAGTGAGTTCAGAACAAAAAGGAAGTCCTTCAACTAGAACATATTCTATAGTCATTAATTAAATTACATGATCAGCAAATGATATTTTGTGGACCTAACAAACCCTTCTCTTTATTGTTTTATAAGCAGTGAATCTTCTTTTTTATTTTTGTCACCTCTTTTCCACCCAAATACACTCAGACACACACAGAGACACATATTGTAGAGATTACATCTATTTTAAAAATCTTATTCTCTCTGCATCAATAAAAGCTGTGTATTTTCTTTCAAGAAGCTACAAAAGTCAACTCTAATAATACATCTTAGAGCTATGTTAATTTTCAGGAAAATGAAGCCAGAATTCAGACATTGTATCTTTCAGATACATACGGAGTAGTTCACCAAAAAAAAGGTAGAATGGAAATCTACAAATAACTTATAATGATGAGCACAACATGCTCTCAACAAAATACATATAAAATCAAACATATATAAGTAAATCTGACTTTAAATTCCCCAACCACCTTTTGGTTGCCTAGCAACACAAAGACAACATAAACCAGTGTCATGCCAATGTTACTGGAATTTGTGAGAAGTAACTATTCACTCATTGTTAAGCCAAGATCTATCTATACAATATCTAAATTTCTAGTAGATATTTTTCCAGTTCTGCAAATCTGTATTGCCTTCATGTAGAAAAAAGAGTGCTTTAGTATTTACTTCTAAAGTTTTCACTCAGAATGTTTTGAGTATAAGTGGTCTCTGTTTGGCATGTGTACCCAGAAATGTAACTGCCTTAAAAGAAAGCATTTCTATGATTAAGTAACTTAATCCATAGATTATGTTCAAGCAGCAATATGTTTGGCATAAGATATCCATATTAATTTTATGTAAAATGATATCCAAATGTCTTGTGGCCTAGAGGTAAGATCCACAATCAACACCCTTAACACCAGCAGTCACAAAAACAGGAGACATATTGCACTGGGGAAATTTGCAGTCAGAGACATCTCTAAATTGAAGAACAATGATGTCAGTTTAATGACTAAAGTGCATCACATTGAGGCCATGGTCTTTCCCATCACTGGCTATGATCTGATAGCTGGCCATAAAATAATGGTGACAGAAAATTGGTGCCCTTGAGCTGTGGTGTTGGAGAAGAGTACTAAAAATTCCATGGAATGCCAAAAGCACAAATATTGTGCATGAATGCTAACTTTTAAAAAGAATTCTGTAAATTACACTCATAATTTGCTATAAAGCTGTTTTTCTCTAAAACTGTCTTTGAGAAAGTGCATCCTTGGAGGTAAAAATGATAAAGCTCTGTCTTAGGTATTTTGAGCATGTACCTAGGAGAGGTTATTCCTTGGAGAGGTACCTGATGCGTGTAAAGGTGACAGATCAGTGAAAGAAAGGAAGACCCTCAATCAGATGGACTGACACTGGTACAATAATGGGCTCAAGCATGCCAGATAGTGTGAGGATGGCACAGGATGAGACAGGGTTCAGCTCTGTTATTCACAGGGTTACTATGGTTTGTACTCAACTCCATAGCACCTAACAACTGAAAGTGGTAAGAAGCTGCACTGCACCAAAAAGCACGTGGTTCAAATTCACTCTATGTTCTGTGTAAGCAGGATGGAAAATCTCTTCCCGTGAAATTTAATCCCTCTAAAAACCCACTGCAGCGTCAGCTATGGGCCAATCCTATCTCGACAGCACATTCCACTCTCTGGTTGGATATCTCTATACTTACCAAAGAGTTGAATCTTACTTTAATATTGACTCAGAATTATTATTCCCTATTATATCTATACCTTTTTAGTCATGCTATTAGATTTAATGAGATAACAGATGTGAACAATATACAACAAAGCTTTAAGTACCCCAAAAGGGTAAAGCTATGGAGGAAAGCAGAGATGTCATAGAAAAAAAAAATCACAGCTGATGCTTTCTTTTTTATTTTTTTTTTTTCATGGTGGGTGCTGTACATTTATTTACAGAGTGGGTGGGGAGCTTATGCTTTCTAACCTTGATCTAGCTAATTGTGAATCCTGCTCTTCATTTTTCCCACTATATAATGAAGGGGTTTGGATACCAGGGACTATAAACATTCCAGTCAGGGAGTTCTGGTAGCCTAGTGGTAAGAAGCTTTGCTACAATCCTGAAGGCAGTTGGTTGGTATCCACCAGCTGCTCTATGGGAGAAAAATGGGCAATCTCCTCCCATATAAATGACTGTTTCTGAAAACTCACCAGTGGCTCAGCTCTGGATTGGTTCATACTCTACAGTACACAGCAATTCAAATTTAAAGGTGAAAATGTCTTTGTGTTTATGCATATGTATGTGTAAGTTATCTTTAAGTGCTCATTTCCGCTTACTACATACAGAAATCATGATTAGGGAAAAAGATTTTTAACCACAAAGAGCTCATTTGAAACATTTCTCACTTGATAGGAGATTTCATCCTTATTGCTGAAATGATCTGACCACAGAATAAGAAATATTTAACTTTGATAAAACCATGAATGTCTTGCTAGATACATTTGGAGATTTTACAGTCCATAAAAACTCAAGGATGTTAAGGGTACTACAAAATAAAAATTTTATTACTTCATAAAAGTTATCATAAGACACTTGGAGTTTCTGGATGGCACAAACTGAATTTATTGGACTGTTCTAAAGGTTGTAGTTACGGTCCATGCAGAAGCACCACAAAAGAAAGACATGTTGACCGTACTTCCAAAATATCTATCATTGACAGCCCTGTGTAACACAGCTCTAACTCTGACACATATGGAGCTATCATCAATGGGATACAATAATGTTGTGATATTTATGCTTAGTTAACTGGGTCCATCAGTGACTATCATTGACCAGATACAGAATGCAAAGTCCTGCAACTTTCAAGCCACTTAGCAACACCCCCGAAATTGCTCACAGTTGTCTAAAATGGAAAGAGATAGAACTTTGAATGCTAAATCTATAAATGCAAATGTTTGATCAACTATTAAAAATTTTAACAGGTGAAAAAATTCCAACAGGTGATAATGTCCATTACTTCATAAACAACAACATCCAAACTCATTATCATGGAGTCAGTTTTGACTCCTAGTAAGCCTGTAGGACAGAATAGAACTGCTCCCAGGTTTTTAAAAGTTGTATTATTTCTCCCAGTGGATAATGGATTATTTCTCCTTTAGAGCAGCTGGTAGATTTGAATTTGCCTACTTTTGGTTAGCAGCCAAAAAGTAGGCTTAGCCATTGCACCACCAGGCCTTATAAATATTATATGCTATACAAGAAAGTTTGCATAACTCACAGGAAAGTTTCCATAATTGACAAATGTGTCCTTGTCATAAAACACAGTATTAAGTCTATGCTCTTATTTTCCATGTTGTTGTCATTGTGTACTGTCTAGTTGGAATAAACCCATAAGCTGACCCTTCTTGACCTCTGGTTTTCAGAAGGGAGGAAGGAGATTACCCATCTTTCTCCTGCCGATAAGCTGGTAGGCTCGAACTGTAATCTTTGCATTGGCAGTACAATTCCTTACAACTCAGCCACCAAAGTTTTCCTGATTTAATATGGTGAACATAAAAGTAAGTTGCTGGACTATGAATTTCTTTTTAGAGATAACCTACAAATAAGACAACTTATAGAATTCTTAAGTCATTGAGAAATAAATACATGTACCAACACCTCTGAGGTATTTACTAAAACACTTAACTTGAATCATCTATTTGTCTAAACATTTTATCACTTAATTAAACATGTAATTTCAGTTTCATTATATTTTTCCTAAAACAGCTTTCTAGCAAATCGTGAGTGTCACTTACAGAATTCTTTCGAAAAGTTAGCAGTCATGCAGAATTTTAATCCTTACAGAACTAGCTAGAGTCCTAGCTCTTCAAAATCGCGATTTTTGCTTCACTGTTTAACAAGAGAAGCAGTTCCTTTATCATCTACAATTCATTGTGAAAAAGTCTAAAATGAGTTTTTATGTGATGTTACAAACCTGGCTATATTTTACTTTGAAAAATTTGTAAAGCAAATGTGAAGATGTTTCTGCTTCCATAATAGATTGGAGCACTTTCATCCATTTACATTTTTGAGAACACTAGCTTGACTCAAAAATAGTGTTTCACATTTCAGAAATGCAGAAGAGTTTGAGGAACAGCAATAGAAGGGAAAAGGACTGTGTCAGATGATACACATTTCTATTTGTAAACCACTCATCATTTGAAGGAAGAAGGAAAAAAAAAAGGAAGCAAATCTTGGGAGAATAAAATAAGTTCCCAGCAGGATGCTGTTATCAAGGGAAATAAGTAAAAAAAAAGAGTGATTTTTCCTCTCTCTAAGACAGATTGCACAACAGAACAAGTCTTTCAAACTTACTCATTGAATCACTTAAATAATCATATCTGTGTTTTTAGTTGTCTGGAGTGATTGGATGACAATTTTATATTCAACATTGAAGAAATAACACCGATTTTCTTGATAATTATTTAAAGTCTGTGTCATGTATTGAAATGTGTGCCCCTGAAAATGCATGTATATATATATTTATATG
>NW_006399789.1:19301088-19304509 GCF_000299155.1 Elephantulus edwardii
ATATATATGTAATGTGGAATTTATGTAGTAAAACCCATAATCTATTAAACCAAATAATTACAAAAGAATTAAATGTAGAAAACAACACTCTAATTCTGTAATAGTCTTCATTAACTGTGTGAGGATTTCCTTTAGCATGTTACAAGTAATACCTTTCATCGCTATAAATACAAAATAGAAGGAAAGAGAGCAGAGAGCAGAGGGACTTTTAGTACCACCAAGTAATAACTGCCAGGAGTCGAGTGGGTCTGGACCCAAGCCCTTTGCAAAGAAGCTCCTAGAAATTAGAGAAGGCCATGACACATAGAGATCTCTAGGGTATACTAGGCCCACAGATGCTGCAGGAAAAAAAAGATTTTCAACCACAATGGATAGACAGGTAAGACTGAGAGAGGGAGACTTCACCAGGAGCTGACATCTAGAATTTTAATTTCTAGCCTCTTAAATGCACTGTCGACCCAAAGGCAGGCAGTTAGAATTCGCCAGCTGCTCTGTGGGAGAAAGATGAACAAATTCCTGACGTGTAATTTACTGCCTCTGAAAACCCTCTGGAGTGCCAGCTATGAGAGGGTTCTGCCTGAACAGTACACACCAAAACAGTAACAAACGGCAAGAAAATAATTTGCTTGTTAAAAACATCTACTTCCTGTATCTCTTTTATCGTAAATAATATTAGATAACAAAGACAGTACTGTTTTACGATCACTTGCAGTTATTACACTCAAGAGTGATTTTTTCCAACGGTTAAGTATAGATAGATACACATGTGATTAAAATGTCCTCTTCATGCATAAAACTGAAAAAATACAGCATGATACTATTTATACACTGATAAGGCATCATTGGTAGTTCAATTCAAATATACTTAGCATATTTGTTCATGTGTTCATATACACAATGAAAATGTTTCAAATGAAAGCTTTTATGTGAAGCAAATGAACTTGATTAGGGCAAGGTAAATAAGGATGAATGTGGCCTACTTGCAAACAAAACAAAAAAATGCAACATGGTCTTTTACTATGTACTTAGCTTTAGGCAAAATGATGAATATTTCATTACATAACCATACAGAGTCCATTTGTGCCAGAGAAAACTCTGTCAGGTGCTGTTTACCTCTAGCTGTGGATGTAAGGTTTCCACTCCTTGGAGCTTTATAAAAGGAAGTTAAATCACACTACAACTTGAGAAAGTCTTGGGCAACCAGCCAGACTCCCAATGCATATTCATATATGATGATGTATGTTTTCTTTATTAGATACATTTATAAGATATTTAATATATTTTGTTGTTGTTATATTCCTACAAGATGGAATGAAATTATTCCCCATTTAAAACAGAAATAATCAGTATTTGAAATAATTTCTGTCTTCGAAGAGCAAATGGGTAATACAATTGAGAATATTGTTTTGTTTTCTGGAGTAATATAGGACTAGGATCTAGGAAGGAAAAAAAGGAAAAAGTATATATTGTCTGCTCTGGATGTCAGATAAAACTCTAAAACAATGTGTCTAAGCTATCTTAACTCAAAGAAAGATATAATGAAATCTACAAAGAGCTTATGTCAAAAAAGTAAAAAGGAAGAATTCATTCAGCACTTAACCAACTGAAAGAACTGAAAAATAAATTCAAGCCTCAAATTGCAATACTGAAAAGTGTTATGGGCAAAATGTTGAATGATCCAAGCAGCATCAAAAGTAAATGGAAAGAATACACAGAGTACTCAAACCAAAAAAAAAAATTGGCTGATACAGAACCATTTTAGGAAGAAGTGTATCATGAAGGACCAATGGTAATGAAGGAAGCAGTTCAAGCTGCCCTAAAGCCCCCAGGAATTGGTAGAATACCAATTGATATATTTTTATGAATAAATGCAGCCCTGGGTATGCTCACTAGGTTGTGCCAATAATCTGGAAGTCAGCTAACTGGACAACTGTCTGGAAGAGATAGATATTTGTACTCATTCCCCTAAAAGGTGTTTCAGTAGAATATAGAAATTATCACATGGTATTATAAATTTTACATACAAATAAAACCCTGGTGGAGACTAACAAAAAATGGCTAGAACAAATACATCAACAGAGAACCTCCCGAAATCCAAGCCAGATTTATAAGATAATGTGTCACCAGGGATACCACTGCTGATGTCAGGTGGATCTTTGCTGAATGTAGAAAATACCAGTAGAATGTATATTTGTGCTTTCTCCACTATGCAAAGGTATTTCACTGTACGGATATTCAGAGATTTATGAGAATCACATAACACTTAATTGTGCTCACTTGAAACCTAAACCTAGGCCAAGAAGCTGTTGTGTGGACAGAACACAGGAACATTGCATAGTCTAAAATCAAGAAAGGCATGTATAAGGGCTGTTTCTTTTCTTCATACCTATTCAGTTTTCACATTGAACAAATCATTCAATAAGTTGGACATTATGAAGAATGAGGCATCTAGTTCTGAGGGAGACTCATACATGAACTACAATGCTATTGATAATAAAACCTTGTTCGATAAAAGGAAAAACAGAAAAGCACTTACTGCAAAAGATCAGAGAATAGAGTTGTCAATATGGATTGCACCTCAACACCAAGAAAACAGAAATCCTCACCACTTGACCAGTAGGCAACATCATGACAGTGGAGAAAAGATTGAAATTGCTAATGATTTAATTTTACTTGGATCTACAATCAACATCCTTTGTACTGGCAGTCAGGAAATCAAAAGACAATGGGAAAATTTGCTATGAAGGACCACTCCAAAGTTCTAAGCAACAGCAGAGTCAGTTTGAAAACTAAGGTGTGCTTGTTCCAATCCGTAATCTTTTCATTATTGGCTAAGTATCTGAAACTTGGACAAAGAATAAGAATGAGAGAAAAAGACTGTATGCCTTTGAGCTGTGGTGTTGAATACGAGTACTTAATATCTCATAGATTGTCAAAAGAAAAAACACATGTCTTAGAGAAGTGCAAGCAGAGGGTTCCTTACAGGCAAGGATGGTGAAACTTCATCTCACACACTTTTGTCATTTTATCAGGAGAGATCAGTCTTTGGATAAAGGCATCATGCTTCATATGGTGGGAGGTCAGTGAAAGAGAGGAAGACTTTCCACAAGATGAATTAACACAGTGACTGTAGCTAAGGGCTCTAGTGTATTGGAGATGATGAGGATGGAACGGGATAGGACAAGGTGCAAATCTGTTGTTTACAGGATTGTTATGAACTGTGGAATACTCGATGGCACCTGACAAAAAACAAGCTGATACTGAAATTTTGAGTTTAGTCTTGTTTATAGCCGTAATAAGAAGGCAGCACAGGATGACAAAGCAAAATGTTACAATGAAATGTGCAAGGAGTGGGAGTCAGAAAATCAAAAGGGCCGAACTCGCTCAGCATATCTTAAGCTCAAGGAACTGAAGAACAAAT
>NW_006399789.1:19305984-19369686 GCF_000299155.1 Elephantulus edwardii
GGAGGGTGGAGGGACAGAGCAGGAGAGGAAGGCCCTCTATGAGGTGGATTGATTCAGTGACTGGATTAATTGGGATTGGAGTGTCAGAGACATGTGATTGGCACAGGACAGAGCAGAGTTTAGGGCTTTTGTACATAGGGTCGCTATGAGTCACAAGCGACTCGACGGCATACAACAACAACTATAACAACACTCTGTAAGGTGGATATTATTATTATTTTCTTCATTGTACAAATGGAGAATTAGAGGTACTGAGAGGCAAATGTTTTGTTTTCTAGTCACCTAGACAGAAAATTGCTTTCATAAGTTACTTCTGGAATTCAAATACTATTTTGTAAACTGATGCGTTTAAAAATGAGCATACTTATATGGACAGCAAACATGATTTCACACTTATGTATAATTCCATGCACACACCAGAGATTTACTTTATATAAAGTCTAGGAACATCCATTTCATACTCACACTCTTAGCACAAAATTCAGCTAATATAATACTATTTTAAAATGTTTGTGTTATTCATAAACACAATATACTTAACATTTTTTTCAAATAAGGTTGTTAGTTGCCTCACAATCTCTACTAATCTCAAACCCATTGTTGCAGTTAATGGGTCAATTCATCTCCTGGAGATCTTCCTCCACTTTGCCAGCCTTTTACATTTCCTAACATGACTTGTGTTTTGGTTTTTGTTTTTTCCCAAGTACCTGGCCCCCCTGACAACATACTCGAAATATGTGAGATAATGTCTCACCATCCTCGACTCTGAAGAGCGGCTGTATTGCTTTCAAGACTGATCTGTTTGTTCTTTTGGCAGTCAGTGCTGTATTTATTATTCTTTGCCAATATCACGATTCAAAGACACGAGTTCTTCTTTGGTCTTGCTCAATTTGTTCAATTATCACACAGATTTGATGCAATTGAAAATATCATACAAACACAGATTGAGCACATAGGAAACTGGCCCACAATGGGTTGTAGAGTTATCAAAACCATGAAAAGCACCCATTTTTGTGTGGAAAGAGAATATGTGGGGGAGGCCTGTGTATGCACACACACTCAAGTAATGATTTCCACAAAGAATAAAAGAGGGTAGCTCCGGTGGCTCAGTAGGTGAGATGCTGTGCTGTCAAACCAAAGGCAGGCAGTTCAAACCCACCAGCTGTTTCCTAGGAGAAATATCACCTCCCATGCAATTTCCAGTCTCTGAAAATCTACTGGCGGGTCAGCTACTACATCATTTTCTGACTCAACAGCAATGAGTGAAACACAAAAGAATTCAAGAAAACTAAGGCATAAGCATAACATCTTCAGGACAATCATTGTTTCAAAGTTTGTACATCCACATTCTTCTCTATTATCATTACTTCTAAAATGCTTTCTAGAAGACTAATAATCTTTTGACATTCAAAAACCTACACATGTATATGTAAAACTTTATTAAATAACTATATCTCTCTCATTTTCATTTAATTGTCCAAGAAGGGATAATTTAATTTTTATTCAGTATCCTATTAACTTCAATTGCATTTAATAGGATTGAGTAAATGAAGAATTTTAGCCTGAAGAAATTTCCAAGTTTTCTAAATCAAATGAACTGGTATTAATTTATTTGCCCCATCCCTGATGAATTTTAATGCCCATCAAGCTGGGAAAATACAAGTTAGGAAATAAATTTCTCTCAGATGTATAATTTCATGGACTAAAAGTTAAAACATTCCTACTGTAGTCAAATACTCACAACTTCTTTAAAAAAAAAACAACAACCAGTAACTATGATAGCAATTGTTAAGGTAAGTTAACGCAGGACTGGATCTTTCCTCCCCATCTCGTCTTTTCACAGTGCCCATGCCTGTGCATCCATTCCAGGGCCTGCATTTTGAACTTAAACAGCAGGTTTTATTCAACAGAAAATAACTAAACTTTCCCAAGTTAAACATTTGCCCATATAAATATGCTTTTACCTCTTTACAAAAATCATATTTAGTAGAAAATTAAAATTTGTATTTCCCAAGATTTTATATTTACAGCTTGTTTTTGATTGACATTATCAAGCCTATTTTGTTAACATCAAGGGCATACATTTATTCTTTCATTAACAACGCACTAGTCCCCCCATCCTAACAATCCCTTCCCTCAAGTTTTCATCATGCCACTAAGTGCCAGATCAAATGCTCAGCAGAATTTGGAAATTAATCAATTATTCAGTCTATGACCTTTTAAGCTCGCAGGTTATTTAAACTGGATCATAAATTATTGTAAAAGACCACTATGGTTTTATACTGATTTGAAACAGTAAATTCCTATTCCAACTGGTGGCATTTATCTCTGAGAGAAGATGATAATAAAATAACAGAGTGAAAGGTTTACCTGAGTGCTCAACTTTGTAATGTCACTGAGTAAACTAAGTTTCTTTGCAGCCATCGTGGTCCCAACCAACCAGTGTAGGGGTGCCATTTAATTATTCAAAACGAACCAATCAGTAGCAAAAATGATGAGAGTTCACATTACATACTTGGGCATATTTTCAGATGTCCCTGGAGAAGGACATCGCACTTGGAAAAGTAGAAGTGGGAAAGAAAATATCCTCAATGCGATGGGAGAATAGGAGATGAGTGGAGAGATAGATAATGAACATTGCACTGGGACAGATGAAGGAAAGAACTGTCTAAAAGGAAGATATGATTAAGCATTACATGTACAACAGCAGCCCAGAGTAAGAGATATATTGTAAATCAGACTGAGGGGAGAGGGGAAGAGAGGAGAGAGGAGGTAACTATGCAACAATGAATCAATATTTTTAAAAAGCCAAAAAAGGTGAGGTAGGGGAGGGAGAAGAGATGGAAAGGAAGGAGAGGTGGTAAAAATGCGCAACAATGAATGAGTGAAAATCTAACTTTTCTGTAAACTTCCATTAAAATTAAAAAACAAAAGATGAAATAGTGGCTCAACAAAAGGTGGTGAGGATGGCTGAGGACCAGGCAGTGTTTCTTTCCTGAGTCAGAAGTGACAGATTAGCAACTAATAACAACAGTGTCCACTCAAACATTGTTATTAAGTGTCCAGTTTTTTAAGGCACTGGTCTAAAAACCCTGGGATCATATGGATTGATAAAATATGGGAATGGAAACCAGAAAGGAAAGCAATCTTTCTTTTCTTCTTCTCTAAGGGTTAGATTCTGCAAAAAGTTTGTTTTCTGGTTTGGAGTTGAGACTAGGGTGTGGCTGTTACTGACAATAGGGTGTGAACTGATTGGATTTGGCCTCCTATTTAAGAAGGCTTTTGCGCCCTAGGGCCTGCTTTTTGTAGCTCTCCAGAATAAAACAGGCTTAGAAGCAGTAGTGGCATCCACTTCCAAAAAAAGCTTGCCTCAGGAAGATCTATGAACTTGGAGGAAAGATGAAAGTTTTTGCTTTCAAGACTTTAGTTCATAGGTTTGCTATGGGTCATCTAAGGCAATAACAACCACCCTGAAGTCTTCCTAGGACATAAAAGAGATCTGTTTGCTTATAGTTTCAGACTGAATTCAGCTCTGTGTACCATACAAGTAAAAAGAATACTGTCTCCAACCCACCGCTGCTTAGTCAGAGCTGACTCATGGAAAGAGGGAGGAGACTGTCCATCTTCTCTCAGGTCCCTATGAATTAGATCACCAAAGCTTCCCACCGACAACAAAGCTATTAGACATCACACTCCAGAAAGGTGGTCTTCACTCTGCTTTGTAATTTATGAAAGTACTCTCTCCTCTTAAGCACCCTCAGTAACAGTAAAGCACTTTATAAACTGTCTGCATGATGTAGCATCTTTTGATCATAAATGGGTGACTTGAGAGAGTGTTAGTGTCGCTCACAATTATATCACAGTATGAAGTATAAACTGACACTGAAACTGCACAAACAAGGACACAATTGGTTATGTCATCTGTAAGACATTGAGCTTTCCTTGATTTATTGGGATAATCCCTTGTTTTTGATGGTGGTGGTGTGTGCTGAGGACTCAGAACTAATTCATGGCTGCCTGCAGCAGATTTTAGAGCCAGTAATTCTCAAGGGAGGAGACGTCGGACTTAAAACACACATACACGTGTGTGTGTGTGCGTGTGTGTGTGTGTGAGAGAGAGAGAGAGAGAAAAAGAGGGAGGGAGAGGTGGAGGGAGGGGGAGAGAGAGTCACACACACACACTTGAAATTTCAAATACTGACTCAATGATTTACTAACAGTATAGTCATGGACAAATTACGCAGGCCTTGCTTTCAATGTTTCCTAATCTATTATATGAGAATATAACAACAACCCTTTAACTCCTAGTTTTGTAGTAGCCAAATATAAAAATAAAAACAAATATACGACTAATTTGTTCACGTAAAGAAGAGCCTAGATCTCACAAAGGTTAAGAGCGCTGATGCTAACAAAGAGGTCAGAGGTTGAATCCAACAAGCTCTCTGTAGAAAAAATAAAAGCTTACAATCTGTTCCTATAAAGAGTTAACTAAATCCAATGCTGTTAACTAAGGTGCAACTCATAATGAACATCCATTGAGTTTCTATAGCTGTAAATAGTAACCGAGGGGAATTGCCTGCTTTTCTTCCATTGAAGGTGGATTTTAACCACCAGGGAGCATGCAGCCTTTAGATGAGCAACACCACTTGGTATAGACTGTGTCACCAGTTCCCTTCATAAAGACCACAGCTTAGAAACTCTAGAAGACAGTTGTGTTCTGTTCTACTGACATTCTATGAGTCACACAGTCTTCTCAACAGCAATGGATTTGATTGGGTATAAAGTACTAGAAAGTCTGGGAAAATATTGCAGGTTCGATTCAAAACCACCACAGACAAAGTAAACAGTGGGATAAAATAAGCCATGTTAATGCTAATGTTTTGGTTTTCTGGAAATAAAAGTTGTATTTCTATTATACCGAAGTCTTTTAGGAGTCCTGGTGGCCTAGTGTATAAGTTGCTAACTGAAAGAAAGATGGACATTTTCTTCTCCTAAAGATAGTAAAGTAAAAGGGCAAAACAGAAGATTAAAAGGCAGCTCAAGAAGACAAAGTGAAGTATTGAAGCGGAATGTACAGAGAGCTGGAATTGGAGAATAAATAGGGTAGAACTTGCTTGGCAATTCTCAAGCTGAAAAGAACTGAAAAGCAAATTCAAGCCTCATCACAGGGGGTGGGGGGGCAATACTGAAGGATGTCATGGACTAAACCTTGAATGAACCAGGAAACTTCAAAAGAAGATGGAAGGAATACATGGGTCACTATACCAAAAGAATTGGCCAACACTAAAATATTTTAGGAAGTCCCATATGATCAAGAGCCTGTGCTGATGAAGGAAGAAATTCAAACTGTACTGAAAGCATTGGTAAAAAATAAGGTCCCAGGAATCGATGTGATACCAGTTGACATGTTTCAACTAACCAATGTAGCCCTAGACATATTCATTAGCTAATTCCAGAAAATCTGGAGGACAGCTGCCTGCCAAACTAACAGGAAATGATGCATATTCATTCCTATTTCCAAGAAAGGTTATCTAACAAACATAGAATTTATTGAACAATATAATTGTCACAGGCAAGCAAAATACTGCTGGAGTTCATTCAAGAACATTCAAGAACAGCTAAAAGTGTATATAGACAGAGAACTACCAGAAGTATACGCTGGATATAGAAAAGCCCATGGGATATTGGATAGTATTGCTGATGTCAAATGGATTCTGACTGAAAGCAAATACGAGTAAAATGTCTATTTGTGCTGTATTAACTACACAAAAGCATTTGACTGTGTGGATCATAACAAAATAATGGCTAAGATTGAGAAGAATGGAAATCCCAGAACACATAACTGTGTTTATGTGAAATGCACACTTACATCAAGAGGCTATTGTGTGAACAGAGCAAGAGACTACGATATAATTTAAAATTTAAAAGGATGTTTAAAAGGGCTGGATCTTCTTTCCATACCTAATCAGTCTGTAAGCTGAGCAAGTAATTTGAGAAGCTGGACTATGTGAAGAAAATGGCACCAGAATTGGAGTTAGACTCATCAACAGCCCTGATAATGAAAATGACACAACCTTCCTTGCTTTAACTGAAGAGGGCTTGAAGTGCTTCTTGCAGAAGATCAAAGAATGCAGTCTTTCATTTGGATTGCTTCTCAAAATCAAGAACGCAAGGATTCTCACTGCTAGACCAACAGGCAATATCATGACAGATGAAACAAAAATCAAACTGTCAATGATTTCCTCTTACTTGGAACCACAATTAACATAGTTGTTACTGGCAGTTAGGAAATCAGGGGACACATTGCACAGTGAAAGTCTCCAGTGAGGAACCTCTCCAAATTATTGAGGGGTAACGATGCCAATTTGAGGACTAAGGTGTGTCTGATTCAGGCCATGATATTTTTAATCACTTGCTATGCATCTGAGAGTTTGGCAATGAATAAGGATGAAAATAAGAAGAATTGATACCTTTGAGTTGTGGTATTGGAGAAGAGTATTGAATATCTTACGGATTACCCAAAGAATAAAGATACGACTTGGAGAAGGTGCAGCCAGAGAAATCTTTGGAGGCAAAGATGAAAAATCTTTGTCTCACATACTTTGAACATTTTGCTAAAAAAGGTGGAGGGTCAATGAAAGAAATGAAGACCCTCAACTAGATGAACTGGCACAGTGACTGCTTTAATGGGCTCTAGTGTGTCGGTAATTGGAAGGAATACACAGAATAGGACAAATTCAGATTTACTGTTCACAGGGTCGCTAGGAGTCGTACTCAACTTGATGACACCTAACAATAAAATTTGAAATGTTGTGAGCGTTCCCAATACATGTCACAAAGGGAGCATATGTAGTTGGGGCCAGGGGAAATGGTATCACAAACATAAAGCAGGTTTACCACAAATTTTCAATGTGTAAAAAAACCCCAAAAATGCATTATGTACAAAGGTGAATAAAGTAAAGCACTACAAAAAGATGTATACATGCATTTGATCTGTTTTTCTATATGGATTCTATGTGGGAATAAACACATATGTGACAAGGAAAATCTATTCTTTATAGAAATAGTCTAAATAATAAGTAAGATTGATTCTCATTATTTGAAAATCATGCTACCAAATCATCATGACCACCGCATTAACAAGTACAGAACCACTGCTCCTAGAAATACAGAGTCAGGTCCTGTGGTCATAGTACTTTTGTCAATTCAACAATATATAGTATTTTTGTTTGCTTCTATCTATACACAGCATATTTAATATACATTTTTAATGCATTAATATTAAAATCACAGTACAATATAGATTGAAGTTCAATATCAAGAAAACAAAGATTTTCACCACTGGGCCCATTGGTAGCATCATCATAGATTCAGAAGAGATTTAGATTGTTAACAATTTCAACTTGTTTCCACAATCACTACTCTTGGCACCAGCATTCAGGAAGTAAAACAAAACAAAACAAAACAAAAACAAAACAGAAAACACCAAAAAACTGAATTGCTTTAGGAAAATATGTTATCAGGGACCTCTCCAAAGTGCTAAAGAGCAATAATGTCAGTCTAGAGACTAAGGTGCACCTGAACCAATTACCTGTTACACATCAGAGAGCTGGACAATGATCAAAGATGACAGAAGAATTACTGATTCCTTTGAGTTTTGTTGCTGGAGAAGAATGTTGAACATATCATGGATTGCCAAGAGACCTAAAAGGTCTGTCCTGGAGAGGGTGAAGCTAAGCTGATCCTTGAAGTCAAGGATATTGAGACTCCATCTGGCATACTTTGGGCATCTTACCAGGAGGGACCAGTCCTTAAAGAAGGACAAAGCCCCGAGATGAGATGGATTGATATAATAACTGGAGAAATGAGGGTAGGTGTGTCAGAGTCAGTGAGATTGGCTCAGGATAGAGCAGGGCTCAGAACAGTTGTTCATAGGGTCGCTATGAGTCATGGTTAATTTGGCTACTTGGATAAAAGCAATAACAACAACAACGTACATTTCTGAATAAGACTTATGTAATGCATATTTCCCTTTAAGATGTATTGCAGCCTTTCTAAGCTAATATCAGATAATACTTCAGCACTGTACTTGGGAATTATTTAAATAGAAAAATTATAAAGAAAAGCACAAAAATTTGAAAAAATATAGAACCAAATGCAACTTTAAAAAACATTTGTGACATATGAGAGTTAAAACAAGAAAGCAAAGCATCACTCTGTGTGATCTCAACTAGGAACCAATGCATCTGGTGACACAGAATTTGCTACAGAAGTTCTGTTCCATGCATGCACATATATGCAAATGAACACTAAAAGCTACACATCATGAGTACTATTTCGTAGCCTTCTTGTTATTGTTGTTAGGTGCCATCAAGTCAGGTACGACTCATAAAGACCCTGTGAAGAACTAATCTCAAAACTGTCTCATCTCGTGCCATCCTCACAATCTCTGATGCAATCTCAATCCACTGCCACTGTCACCTTGTTAACCCACCTTGTGGAGGGCCTTTCTCTCTTTCACCATCCCTTTACCTTCACAAGCATGATGTCCCTCTCCAAGAAATAACCTCTTGTAGCAACGTGACCAAAGTATGTGAGACAAACTTCATCATCTTTGCCTCTAAGGAGCATTCTGGCTTCACCTTCTCAAAGACATAGCTGTTTGCTCTGTTAGCAGTCCATTTTAATAATTAGTATTTGAATAGTTTAATACTTGTTCTTCTTGTTGTTAAGTGCCATCGAGTCGCAGGTGACTCATAGCGACCCTATGAAGGAAAGTCCTCGATGCTTGGCTGCCTTTCATCCTCTCTCCAGGTTCATAGGGTTTCCGGAGGCAGGATATTATGGAAGTGGATGCCGCTCCTTCTTCCAAAGTTTAATATCTTTGGTGAATTAATCTTTTACCTAATTGTCCATTGTTTAGTGTGTAATAACATTAGGATCATGTTTTATAAAAGAATCTGTTTAATTTATAGAATTATACTTAAATATTTACATATTACAGATTCTAGTATACAATACTTGAGATTCCTTTCCAAAGGCTCCAGCAGAGAAAGGAGGACCTGAGTACAGATGTAGATGAAAATGAGCTAGACAAGGAGCAAGTCATTTTTGAAACTTAATGATACATACATGTGGGGATTCATGTACTATATTCTCTACTTCTCACAGACTGAAAATTTTCATAACATTAAGTATTTTAAAATCCTTTAAAAGGTATTATGGGGTTCTTGAGTGGTTCTCAAATGGAATTTTTGTTGTTTTGTTGCCATTTCTAGATCCTAAATTTGTCAGAAGTCCTATTAAAGAGAGTAAACTCTTACAAAATCATCTCATGTTTTTGTATCTACTTTTGCTTCACCTTACAATAAAATATCTACTCTTGCCTCAACATCAAAAGAAAAGGATTTTGCCATAAGCACTGAATAGTTTAAATTGCATGGTAGTTTGAAGTGTTCAGGCTGGTAACAGCAGTGTAAACCTTGACTAATTCGTGTTTTAAAACAGCATCCTTCAAAAGAACCCAGAAAGCTATCACTTTCTCCCCTATCTGCACAAGCAACCCTCTGACCCAGTTTCCTTCACAGAGATCCATTCCATATTCAGGACCAGGCACAACATGGACATAAATCTGAAAAGAACGAGGGAGGCTGTGAACAAGAGGTTTTTAAAAATCTGTACTTATAAGACATTATATTATGATCTATATCAAAGGAATAAAAACTAATAGAGCCTTTGGATGCATAATAAAATTTTTGCATTTTAGACATACCAACCAATCACTTTGTAGATCTACACAGAGGAACTAAAAACTGTTACTTACTGGTAAACTGTAAAACATTCATGAAACTTTATTTTATTTGCTACATAGATGCATTGTTGTTGAGTGACTCCCAAGGTGTGTAAGTGCAATTGATGTTATTTTGTAATACAAACACTTACAGTTGCAGACACTTTCCCAGGAATACCAAGAATGGAGTAAAATTTAACTAGACCATGTCTGACTATCCAAGTAACTATAAAAATTAAACTACATAGAAATTCAAATGAAAAAACAGTAAGACAGCAGAGACATGATTCTCTTTCCTACTGCAATCCATATTAGAAACTTTGTGCCTTCCAGAGAAATATGTTTTTTAGTTTGGACAACTTGTCATTTAATTCTGCAGAATTTGTGAAACACAATAGTTTGTGTTATTTTTTTTAAGAGATGTCCACACAGTTCAATTTTGGGAATGTTTTGAGAAAAGAAAATATGCAGTTTAGGTAAAAAAAAATGAAAGTAAGCTGAGGTAATTCACATCTGTACACTTGTCTCTAGTGATCTTGATGTTTAAATACATACAAATGGAGACAGTAAAGCTTTCAAACATCTGTGATAAATGAGGAACTTGTTGTTGCTGTTATGTGCCATCGAGTCACTTGCGACTCATAGCGACCCTATGTACAACAGCCCTAAACTCTGCTCTGTCCTGTGCCAATCACACTGTCTCTGACACTCCCATCCCGATTATCCCAGTCACTGAATCAATCCACCTCATAGAGGGACTTCCCCTCCCGTGCTTTCCCTCCACCCTCCCCAGCATGATGTCCTTCTTCAAGGACAGGTATCTTCTTACAACATGTCCAAAGCATGTTAGACGGAGCCTCAGAATCCTTGCCTCCAAGGAGCTACCCGGTTTAACCCTTTCCAGGACAAATCTGTTTGTTTTCCTAGTAGTCCATGGTACTCCCAATATTCTTCTCCAGCACCACAGCTCAAAGGCATCAATTCTCCTTCTAACCTGCTTGGTCATTGGTCATTGTCCAACTCTCTGATGCATAACAAGTGATTGCAAAGACCATGGCCTGTTTCAGACACACTTTGGTCTCCAGAGAGACACCATTGCTCTTCAGTACTTTGGAGAGGTCCCTAACAGCAGATTTTCCCATGGCAATGTGCCTTTTAATTTCTTGGCTGCTGGTGCCAAGAGTGTTGACTGTGGAGCCAAGCAAACTAAAGCTGTGAACAATATCAATTTCTTCACCATCTATCCTGATGCTGCCAATTGGCCCAGTGGTGAGAATCACAGTGACGAGCACAAGAAGAACATATGCAGGAAAAGATCATGTCAGAGGAAGGTAAGAATCTGCTTGTAGTTTGAAATCACACCAGGGCCACAGCAGGAAACAAAATGGAACAAAATATCTAGTGATTGAATCATATTGATACCTGGGGAAACTAGGACTGAGTGACTGAAGGGAATGGATACAATTCACAAGTATAAACACACTCTTCTAAATTGCTCCTCACGGGCAATCATGCATAGGTCTCCACTGTATTTATTAATGTTATACTTTCTGTTTGTAGTATTGAGGACCCAATGAACACAGAAAGATGTTTAATACAGTCTGATTGTCTAATTTTTCAGGCTAGTAGGGGAAAATAGTATCAATGTTAATGTAGGTGTTTATCCTGGATGGTATTCCACTCTGAAATTCATTTACCAATTAATGGCAACGACATCCACTTCTCTCCCACCGGTGCGGCCTTTTCTCGTTTCAGACCATTACCATTTATTTTTTGGTTTATTGCAACATTTTTGAACCATTTTCTGAATTCTTCTCCCTATTGCTTAGACTTCAAACACACCTTTCACAAACGTAATCTTTAAAACCAAACTTGGGGGGAAAAACACAAAACACTAAACTTTGATGCACTAGCTGCTCACGTTAGAGTCCTCACTGGAGAACAAAACTCAACGTTTTTAGGAAGTAACACATCCTCCCATGGTGGTCTCCATGTCTGTCACTTCTACATTATGTACTCAGTACAGTGCAAGCCTATGCATTCTAGAATACCCTCATTCCTTCCACCCTGAGGGCATGTGCTCGTTCATTGTTTGCGAGGGTAAAAATTTATATGACTTAAACAATATTCATGCACATAGAGGAAGGCTCAGTTTCATTATTAAAAAGGCAAATCAAGACAACAGTAATACACGTAGCACATCCACCATAATCTGACAAATATTAAACTTTATGTAAATTATTCTAAGATTTTCACTTAGTGTTATGTTTTTGAGGTAGTAAGTGGCATCACGTCGAATCTGACTCAAAGTGACCCCTCTGCTTAACAGATTAAAGTCTCGCTCAATCTGGTGCATATTGACAAATGCTTCAGTGGGGGGCAGGAGGAAGTAAGAGTACATTAAAGAATCCATGAGTCACTACAAAGTATAATATATTGGCTACAGGCACATAATACGTCCAGCAAATGGACCTTTACTGGACGGGAGAATTTGAACAAATGTGCATGATGTCATTTGACTCTGAGATGAACAGTATGGGAGAGAAGCTAGGATAAGGTTTGAATGTTGCCCTTGTTATGTGCTGTCAAACTAGAACTGGCTCATAGCTGGCATTCCAGCAAGTTTCTAGAAGCTGTAAATTGCACTGAAGGAAATTGCCCATCTTTCCCCCATTGAGCAGTTGGTGGATTTTACCTGTGGGCATTTGGGTTGGCAGAGAAACTCTTCACCTACTAGACAATGAGAGCTTCCTCTGAGAATAAAGATTGGTGACTATTTTATTTCTTAGGTAAGACAAAGCAAATATGGCAAAGTAGTGAAACATTTTTCTTTCTAGACGATGTCAAAGTATCTATTTATTTTGTAATTTCTTTTAGATTTATTTTAAAATTTTTTTTCTCAGTCCACTTCCTAAATAACATGCCTCCAGAAACTCTATAAACTTTGATAAATGTCGATAGTCGTAGAAGTGCTTCAGACCTTCTATTCATAGGGTCGCTATGAGGCCTGCTTGTCTTGAAGGCAATCAGTAACAGCATCTTCATCAGAAAAGGGAGCTCTGATGACCTAGTCTATATGGAGTTGTACTGATAATCCAAAGGCCAAGTCACAAATAAAGCAGCAATTTTAATAATATGATTAAAAAAATTGTGTGATTAATGCTAAATTGGAGAAATAGTTTGTATATTATAGGAGCCCAACTGACTAAATACTGGAAAACAGCTTCTCAAAGGAAGTGCACTGGTGATTAAGAAATGAATAGAACTTGATGAGCTGCAAACTAGGGTTGTGTTTCTGTGTCAAAGGCTATATAATGGCATAAAGGAAAGCAAGCCAGAAAGAAAAATGTGTTCAGGGAAGGAAACTTGAAGTTCTCTACTAATGACTCAGGTTCAGGTTGTGGGTGGAACAGCAGTGAGAGTCAAGGGCAAAAGGCAGATGAGAGCTATAATCTGAAAGGAAGTAAAACATATTAACTCTCAGGAGTTTGTGCTTTTATCTTGAGTGATGGGAAACTAGTGAATGCCTTTAATCATCAGATACAGATTACAGAAATATCACTGCAGAAGACAGAATAGGTCTCTTTTAAAAGGCTGGTTGAAAAAATGATGATAACTTGAATCAGCAGGGTAAAGAGAAGCTTCAAGAAGTAGAATTTAGAGACTGAAATACACAGGGTTAGAGTTGGGGAGCTCTGGAGTTCTGTAGGATGGTGTGCTGGGAACACAAAGGCTACTGCTTTCTGTAGATTTCAGTTTACTGGCAATTCCATGAGAGAAAGATGGGCAAACTTCTCTTGCACAATTTACAGACTTGGCAACCCATGAAGGGTCAGCTGTGTGTCAGTTCTTACTCAAGGCAACATTTTGAGTTTTTATTATATGTGACAATCATGTACAGAAAGGACAAGTCAATGATTCTCGAGTTTGTAATCTGAGTAACAGAGTGACAAGAGAAATATGGCAAAAGAATGAGTTTGCTTAGTTTGAGAGAATTAACCAACAGTGTAGTAAGTAGAAAGATAACTACTAAAACTTTGCAAATGTTACCTTACATTGCATTAGGTTCACATTAAGGTAAAACTCACACGTTTGTCATGTCATTGATGGCCCAGATTTATTTTAATTTTATTAAAGGAAATTTTTTTCCTTGTTAAAAAACAGTTCTCAAGAAGAAAAAAAAACAAAACAACCCCAAGTATCTCAATTTCCGAAAACAGACACACAGCTTACTAATTATTTTTAAAAGGACTATTAGAATAACAAATCCTGGTATTTCAGCTGGTAGAAATATTTTTTATATAAAAGTCTTCTTATTTCTCTGGCATTATTATTTATACATGTGGAAATTCTTTTAGTAGATTTTGCGGACAGCTCAATAAACATGAGTTTCCTCAACTTAACCTAGTATGACCCATGAGAATTAGATCCTTGAGAATTGGACCTCAGGAAAGGATTTCTTTTTCACATAAAAAATTAGATTCCAAAGAGAACCTCTGTAAAGAGTCAATCACACACAAACCTGACATCTTTAATATAAAAGTCTAGAACCTGGATGACTATTCAGATCTGATGATTTCCAAACGGTAGTGTGAAATAGGTAGTAGTGTTTACATCACATCCAGAATAATATTTAAAAACATACACCAAAGAAGGTATAAAGCAATTTAATTTTTTTATAAAAGTACTTTACATTTTGCTGATCTAATATTTTATTTAGAAAATTGTTTGTAACACCAATTTATGCTTATTTCTCCTCATAGTAAATTGCATACTCTTCATTATTATTTTTATTATAACAGCAATAACAGCCTACATTTATTGGGTCCAGATATGACTTCAAAATCCAAATCCTTTCTAGTGTGATGCTTTTTCTACTGAGTAATCATAAAATCATTTTCTTTTTTAGTGACTACTCATAAACAACCTGCATTATGCAGATGACACAGCCCTGCTTGCTGAAATTGAGGAGGACCTGAAGCACTTGCTGCAGAAGATAAAAGGACTGCAGCCTTCAGTATGGATTGAAGCTCAACATCAAGAAAACAAATGTTCTCACCACTGGACCGATTGGCAGCATCATGAGAGATGGTGAAGAGATTGGATTGTTGACAGCTTTGGTTTGCTTGGCTCTAGAATCAACACTCTTGGTACCAGCAGCCAGGAAATTAAAAGATGAATTACAGTGGGAAAGTCTGCTGTCAGAGACTCTCCAAAGTACTAAACAATAAGGATGTCAGTATGGAGACTAAGGTGTGTCTGATCCAGGCCATCATTTTTTGCAATTACTTGCTAGACAATGAGTAGGGATGATAGAAAAATTGATGCCTTTGAGCTGTGGTGCTGGAGAAGAGTACCGAGTATACCATGAAATACTAGGAGAACAAACAAGTTCGTCCTGGAGGGGGTGAAGCCAGGCTGCTCCTTGGAGGCAAGGATTCTGAATCTTCGTCTGACATACTTTGAACATGTTGTGAGACATGATCAGTCCTTGGAGAGGGACGTCATGCTTGGGAAAGTGGAGAGTTAGCACAATAGAGGAAGGCCCTTGATGAGTTGAATTGATTCCATCACTGGGGTAATGGGGATAGGTGTGTTGGAGACAATAAGATTGCCAAGGGATAGAGCAAGATTTAGGACTACTGTACATATGAGTCACAGGCAATTCTATGGCATATAACAATAACCATTTACTTTCTGGAGACCTTAAGTTTCTAATGGCTTTTATTTACTTTCAGGGGACTTTTACTTTCTAGTGATTCTCCTACCAGGCTAAAACCTACGCTTGCAAAAGGACAGATTTTTTTTTTGCTTTGCTGTTTTTTATTATTAATATTGTTTGCTGTTGTTATGTGTAATTGAGTCACTTGTGACCCTTGTAATCCTGTGTACATAGCCCTGAACACTGCTCTATCCTGGGCCAACATCTATCATCTCCAACACAGTCACCCTCTCTACCCCAATCACTGAGTAAATCTATCTCATCGACCCTTCCTGTGCTGTACTTCTACCCTCCCAAGCATGATGCTCCTCTCCAAGGACTGGTTCCTCCTTGCAACAGGCCCAAAATATGTCAGTCAGATGGACTTTCAGTATCCTTGCCCCCAGGGAACAGCTTGGCTTCACCCTGTCTTAGATGAACCTGTTTGTTCTCCCAGCAGTCCATGGTATATTCAGTACTCCAGCAGCACAGCACAAAGACATCAATTCTCCTTCTATTATTCCTAGTTACTGTCCAGCTTTCTGATGCATAATTAAATAATTGCAAAGATTGTGGCCTGGATCAGGAGCACTTTTGTCTCCAAACTGATATCATTGCTCTTCAGTAATCTGGAGAGGTCCCCAACAACACTTTTTCAATGCCATTAGGTTTTTTTTTGTTTGTTTGGGTTTTTTTGCTTTGTTTTGGTTTATAATTTCCTAGATACTGGTGCCACGAGTTTTTATAAAAGTTCTCTATATGAACACATAAATGTCTGGGCCCTTCAGCTCTCTGGGTCTGAACTATCTGGATGGCAGAAGAAGTAATGGCCTCCATCTAGTCCATCTGATCTCTCACATTATTTGGATTCTTGCATATTAGGAGATGCCATGATGCTAGTTCCAGTTAATGAGCTCTGTGTAGAAGTGCTTTTTGTCAACTCCTTGATGACAGCAGGAAGAGTTGTCCAATGGTTCTTTGTCTTTTTTCTCTAAAATATTTCATATGAAGGCGCACTCACAGGCCTAATGTAGCTACACAGAGCAGAGATCATGTTTCCATTTCCTTGTAAATCCATGTTAGATGTGTAGTTTTGGAGTTAATTTCTTGTCTTGTTAAACTGGAAATTTGGTGGGCAATTAAGTAAAACTCCAAAGGTTAACCTAGCAATAGCTCAGGAGCATTTCATCTCCTAAATCAGATGAAAGCTTCAAAGATATTTCTGGCTATAATTTTCAACCGCAATTTTTAGATATACTTCAAAGGTTAATATTGTAGAACATTTCTGAAGATCTTGAAATAAGAGAGGGCAATTATCTTGCATGATCTGAGAGTAGCATCAAATGATTAAACAATAGCTTCACTAACTCGACTAACATGTGTTAAGCTCCTCTTAATCTAGGGAATGGTCTGTTCCACAGTCTGCACCTGGCTTTCTTGTGACTGTTGATATTTAGCGTCTCCAACAATTTCTTTCCCAAATGTAGGCATTCTGATTCCTATGCAGTCCATCTGGTGAGGTCCATGTGTAAAATTACCATTTGTGCTTTTTAAAAAAGGTATTTGCAATGAATAAATCATTGAACATACAAAATCCAATCATTCTATTTACGGCCTCATTTTTTTTCACCAAGTCCATACTTTCTGACTACCATTTCTTCTTGTTTCCAATTTTTGCATTCCAGTCAGCAATTATCTATCATTAACACATCTTGATTGTATGATTAATCAAATGCAGACTGCAAGATTTGGTAAAAATCTTCAATCTCTTTCTCTTTGGGTTTAGCTGTGGGAGCATATATTTGAATAATAGTCATCGTAACAGATCTTCCTTCTATGCATATGGACAATATCTTATCACTCAGAATATTATACTTCAGAATAGAACTTGAAATTGTCTTTGAACTAAGAATGTAACATCGTTCTTCTGTTTTTCATTCCTGTCATACTATACTATGATAGCCAAAGCTAGTTTGTCTCATCAAATCAATGCCTGGAATGTCGATCTTCATGTGTTCCATTTCATTTTCACAACGTCTAGTTGTAATGCTTCTGATATTCCATGTTTTAACTGTTAAAAGATGTTTGCAAGTTTCTCCTCATTTTATTTGACTTCCAATCTGAGTTCTACCTCTAATGCTCTAACTAGCCATGTTCCTCTATTAGTCATCATGTTCATCTATTAGTTTGCTGAATTCAGCTTTTTAAGAATTGGATTGCCAGTCCTGCTTCCTAGTCTGCCTTAATCTAGTTGCTCAGCTAAAACCTGCCCACTATGGGTGACCTTATTGGTCTTTGACACATCAGTGGCATCACTTTCAGCACCAGAGCAACTCACAAGTTATTTAACAACAATCTAGGCAAACAGACTGTTGTCCATTACTGTTGGTCTATTCTGAGCCATCAGGACCGCGTGAGCACAGAGTAGAATGCTCCATAGGATTTTAAGGCTATGACTTTTCAGAAGCAGAGAACCAAATTAAAAGGTTGAAAGGCTAAAATAACAACTAAGAATGTGAAGAACAAAAATTATGGGGCAATCTGCTTCTGTAAGAATTGACAGCCTGAGAAACTTAATGGGGCAGTTTTCTTCTGCATACATAGAGTTAAGATAAGTCAGAACCAATTTGCAACATGTTTTACATGTTTCCAAGACTAGCTGATGGATGGGGGCTAACTGACAGTTGTGCATTGAAAGAAAATGAATATATTGCTTCCAGGCCAAACGTTTAGTTTCTCCAGAGTTATGTTTTTCCCATGGCCATCAGCAACACTGAGCTAGTGTCTGCTTTATTAGCAAAGGAATATCAGGGCATATGATTAGTAGGGACTTCTGATCATTCTGTTCTCTGAGTCACATATGTTATGAGTGTAAAACTGTTTTTTATAGGCCCTGAAATTTTCAGGATGTTTATTATTGCAACATAACCTAGGCAGTCTTGAGGGACAAATATGTTCCTCAAATCAAATCTAGTGTTCTAATTGCAAAATCTTTTACATCTGTGGACTATTTCACACATCGATCAATTCAGGCTAAAGAAGATTTAAGAAATTGCTCAAAGTATCATGAAACTGGTGGGAGCAAGTTCTATTTTTAAAGGGCTTTTAAAATTTTTTTTTCTTCCAGATTTCATCTGAACACTTTTATTCAGCACATCATTCTCTACAATGTGAACACTAAACTCAATGCATTTCAAGTACAGTCTGTTGTCTATGGAGACACCACGTGCTGTATATCAGACAAGCTGGAGCAGAGGCTTACAATACAGTTTGTTCTTGCAAGAGTCTAGCTAATGTGTGCTTTGAACAAGTTCAACTCCCATGTGATCCTTGCTTTTCAAGAACCTTTTCAACAGTTTTTGAGCACTCATTCCCCTTAGTAATCCAGTCTCTGGTATTTCATTTTGTCTTTTATGATCTTCCTTTTGGCACATGAACCAGTCTGTTGCTTTCTTCTTGTGACAATACTTCAAAGGAAAATCAAAGCAGTCCAGTATTTTTTTTCTTAACCCAATTTTTAATGTATGAAATATATGATGATTGCTAACTATGCACTGTTAAAAGTCTCCAAAATAACTATCCCCACATTTGAAAGGAAAAACTTTGAGACACAGAATCAACTTTAGAATTTATAAAAGATATCTACAAGCTAGGGCTCTTGACTTGCTTTTGTAAATAAAGTTTTATTGGAACATGGCTGCCTTCACTTACGAACACACTGTCTAGAGCTACTTTTCTTTAGTAGAAGTAAAGCTAAGTAGTTGTGACAGACAGATGCCAGAATAAAGTGCATATATTAAAACAGTCAAAGTGGAAAAGATGGCCAGGTCTCAACAGTATCTTCTCTTAAGTGAAACATGTAGGATTGCTTCATTATTCTGGAAATCCCAATATGAAGGACAAGAATGTTAACCTTGGACCCATATTGATCTTGATATTGATATTGAGTCACAAGGCTACTGCATAGGCTAATTTTATAGTAGCTGTCATTCTACTGGGGAGCTGTAATCCTGAACTCACGTGGTACCAGCAGCTCCATGGGAGAAAGATTGGCAATCTTTTCTCATGGGATTAACTGCCTCTGAAAACCCACTGGAGGGTCATTTATGGGTCGGTTCCAACTGTATGGTACTCAACAACAACAAACATCTTCCTGTTAGAGAAGTTCTGGTAGCCTAGCGGTAAGGAATTGTAGCAGTTACTCTGAGAGAGAAGATCAGTTTGTCTCCTGAGTGGTTTACAGTCTTGCAGCTCCTGCAGGGGGGCCACCCATGAGTTGGTTCTCACTTAATGGCACATAACAACAATAACAATAACAATATCATCATCCTACTCTATTTCATAACACAGAACTGTTGATCTAAGCTTCCCAGAATTTCTTGGGATTAGTATGTACCAAACTAATGTTTTAGATTTAATGTAATAGATTTGGAGGTACCAAGGTACACTGCATTATAAAAAATATTCATATCAGTATCAGATGCATCTGATTCAGGCCACAGTCTTTCTCATCACTTGCTATGAATCTGAAAGCTGGACAACGAATGAGGATGATGGAAGAATAATTGATGCCTTTGAGTTCTGGTGTTGGAGAAGTGCCCTGAACATCCTATGGATCATCAAAAGAACAAGTAAATATGTCTTGGAGAGGGTGCAGATGGAATGCCTTTTGGAAGCAAGAAAGATGAGGCTTCGTTTTACATGCTTTGGGCATTTTTCTATAAGGAGCTCTTCCTTGGAGAGGTACATGATGTTAGGAAGGGTAGAGGGTCAGTGAAGGAGGGAAAGACCCTCCACCAGGTGGATTAACATGGTGACTGCTGCAATGGACTCAGGAAGTGTGAGGATGGCACAGGATAGAATATAATTCAAATCTTTTGTTCATAGGGTCACTATGAGTCATTCTCAATGGCACCTAATAACAATAACAACAACAACAACAATGTAATATTTTTAAAGTTCTGAAATGGTAAAGAAATTGAATTGCTTCTATGGTTTTGATGCTTCCCTCAAAGAGAAAAATTTAAAGGATGAGTCTACCCTCAAGTAGGGAGCTTTGGTGTTCTGAGGGTAAGAGATTGTGCTGCCAACCTAAAAGTACAGCTCAAATTCACCAGCTGCTCCAAACAGGAGATAGATGATCTCTTCGCTTGTGATTATGAGTTGGTTCTGACTTGCTCATACACAACAACATCAACAGCACCCTCGAGCAAACCGACATCTCCACTCCTGTGTTGACCATTTCCCATGTTTATGTTATCCATTCTCTTCACTCCACAGATTACCCCACCGCCCACCCCGGGTAACATCATCCTGAGTTTCAGATGCTGAAAATGACAGTGATTATTTAGATGCTAAAAACTCCCAAATCATATCGGCATTCAAAATTCTGAGGTTCAACTAGTCATTTGCCACCTAGACACTTTTGCACGATTGTCTCAACACCGAAAATGCCAGAAATCGAAATAAAATAGCAGACACCAAAAGAGAAAAGAAACAGGAATCTCTTCCTTCCTCTCAGTTTATCTTTCTAGTTTATTTTGACTAAAAGATAAATCTGAGTGTTAATACCTAAATTCTCACTTTGAACCTCAGTCTATTTCTTAATAACTTATCAGAAACTGCACGTGAACAAGTTCTCATCTATAAGGTGTTTGACTATATTTCAATACCAAACATTTGTCATTATTAAAGTCATTAAGCAAAATTTATATGCAACATGACATGGCTGTTTATCCTATCTCTTGTAATGCTGCTCTATATAAAGGGTAAGAGTTCTTGAGTTCAAAGATCGACATATCTTCAAGACTTACTTTATTCACAAGTCATGAGGGCATATCTTTTGGTAGAAACTAGATAATAGAAAATAACAGGAAACAGTCTGTGATTTCAAGAAGCTCTTTCTGTAAGATGCATGAACACTTTTTGCCCCTGGTATGACCCCTTTGATAGTGTGGATTGTACATAATAAAGCATCGAGGGTCACCTAGTTAACTGGGTATAAATGGAGTGGCCCAAGTGACACAAAAGGCCAATTTACATACTGTTCACAGCATGTAGGTGTCTGACTACTTACCTGATTAGGCTAGCTGCTGAGTTACATATTTAAGACTCTTAAACAGTGCATTAGGTCACTGATAATGTGCAAAACTTGAAAAGCAATTGAGAACAGAAATGCATTTCTTTGAAATGTGAATTTGCCTTTGCACAAAAGCAATTCAACAGCTTCCTAATAAAAGGGGTGTAGGCTAGATATTTCCATGGTATTGTTACGCTCAAAGCAAGAACCCCACTCACTCTCAAGGTGGTTGAGTATTTTGCAAAGATATTTGGCACAGTGGACAGAAGTTTGAACCCATCAACTTTTCCCAACCAGAAGGGAGCAGCTGTCTACTTTTGAAAAGATTTTAGAAACTGTAGGAGAAATTTATAATCTGTCCTGCTGCGTGATTAAAAATCAGAACTGACTCAGCAGTATTGGAGGTTTGGTTTTGTTCAGTTTTGCATTAGCTACTTATTTATGAGCCAGGAAAATTTTTAAAAAAGGAACAAAAGGTTAGTCCTTTATTTAAACTAGTTTTTGCCTCTGACTTTAGATTCTAGTAGCTCTTCTGACAAACTAAAGTACCTTAAAAAAAGATCTTCATGGAGCTCTGGTGGCCTAGCGGCAAGAAGCTGCACTGCAATCCTAGAGGTACGCGGTTCAAATCTACCAGATGCTCTGCTGGAGAAGGAGGGGCATTCTCTTCCAATACCAGTCAGACCAGATTTGATGGTACACACAAAAAAAATAATAAAAAGTTAAAAAAATCCTGCATTGTCATCAAGTGAGAATCAGCTTATAGGTAATGTTCTGGCAGGTTTTCACAGAGTGTAAATCACACAGGGACATCATCAATTTATTGAAACAATAGAGTTTTTATCTCTTCTACACCCATTTCTTTCTCTTCCTATTTTCATAGCTCTAAGTTCTACTGGCAAAGCTAATAATAATAATAATAATAATAATTATAATTATTATTATTATTATTATTATCATCATCATCATCATCATTTCATTATTTCCAATTAGAAAAGCTAAGGTGATCTGCTGTCCTCTGTTGTTATTGTTATGAGCCCTTGAGTCCAAACTGATTCATAGCTGCTCCTCCACCAGGTTTTGAGAGGCAGTAAATTACAAGGGAGAAGTCTGTCCATCATTTTCCACCGAATTAGTGGAGTCGAATCAGGTGCCTTTGGATTAGCTGTACAATTCTTTATATACGATCCCATGAAAGCTCCCAGTTTAAAAGAATATAAAGCACTTCTACTCTGTTGTGTAGCATTGATATGAGTCAGAATTCACGCAGTGGCACACAACCATAAAGATTATTAAGTATTAAATTATGCATATATTCAAAAGAAGATATTAAAGACTGTATCATATATACTATTATAGTTCCAATATTTTCATCACCAGTGGAGTTTTTAAAGGTACTCTAAAGGAAACTGATTAAGAAAAGAAAAAGGCAAATTATATTTGAAATAAAGCTTTTCATTTTTTAAATAAATTTTTCCTTCTCTTTGACTGAGAGATTATAGAATGATCAAGGTAGAAGAAAAAGTATAACAAAAGTGAAACTCTGTTATGCTCTGTGTCCTTGGCTGTGTGTGGCTGTGTCTTTGTGCCAAAGCCAGAGGTGGGAGTATTGCACTATGAAGTCACCATGGATCCTGCTGTCAAATGAGCCACAATGTCCTGGGCTCATTAACAGGAGCGAAGCTACTAACAGGTCTGTGACATCTTACAATGGCTTTGATTTAAGATAGCCTCACATAAAAATGACTTCAGCTTTTAGAGTACCAGTTGTTGAATTACCAGTATTAGAAAAGGAAACTACTTTCCCCCCTCATTGCAATGCAGTAATTTGCTCGTAGTGGCTTAAAATTAATATGCAGGTTGATTAATTTGTAATTTATTATTTCTCTGAATTCCCAACTCTCACATACTTGCCACTCACTTCCATATTTCAAGAATAAAAAGATATTAAACTAAATCAAAAACTAATAACTCATTAAAACAATGCTAATACTTCTCACAGTACATTGAAAATTCAGTACAAGGTACAGAGATCATTTGGAGTTAGAGATATTCTCCAGGTACTGCTAAAATCATTTTAAAATTAATGGATTTTCTTTTTTAATGGGGTTTATAAATGTGCTAACAATTCTATAAACCATCCTTACAAATATTAATATTTTTTTTTTATTCTGCATAAGTATTTGTTTTCCCATTGGTGAAGAGAGTGTGGAGCTGCAGGGATAAAATACACGAATTCACTCACCCTTACAGATGCAAATTTGAGTGTACTGTAGGCAATTCATTCATCTCAGCCCAGTTTTAGGCTTATCCAATTACTTCCAGAAAAGCATCAACCAATATCTTGTATGGAAAGATAAAAATCTTACTCCTTGGAAATAAGGTGTTGTATACTATGGGTTTTTTTTACACTCACAACACAACATTGTGTGCCACGCCTCTCATGGATTTTTACATTTAATTACTCCAACATGCATGAGACAGACATTAGAACCCACACACTACAGATGAGGATTTGAAGCTTAACACAGCTAACTTGTGCAAAGAAATTCATATACCAAGGGCCAAAACCAGGCTTCACTCCAAATCCAACAAATAGGCCATGCATCTGAATAATTGAATAGAATGCATCTCTTACAAAATATTGTTCTAAAAATAGCACAATTTTTTAAAATACACAAAATTGCACTGTCTAATCATGTTCAGAAGGGAGGAGAGACAGCACAGGAGAGGAAGACTCCAGTTGAGATCCACTGACACAGTAACAAGGAAACAGAGTTAGGACTGCTGGAGTTAGTGAGACTGGCTAAGGATAGGGCTGGGTTCAGAGCTACTGTTCACAGGGTTGCTGTCTACTAGACAGCATGTAACAACCATGGCAAAGATCCTTGGGTGGTGTGATAGCAACAATACAGTTGCAATATCCAATGGTTAATAAAGTACAGGGATGCATCGTTTAATGTCCTCTATACGCTCTGTGAAACAGGGCACTATGTGATTTGGGCACCGTGTGAATGAGCATCATATATAGCATGTATTTTTGTGTGAATTTGATACACATATATTTAAGTAACTGCCAACCTCTAACCCTTAGCTTTGCTGGCTCTGGATCTTGCTCTCCCTCAGCACTCAGAGTTCCAGGTTGGCAAACTTGCACCTGCAATTGGCTGGCTGCCCAGGTCAAGTGTTGCTCTCTGAGTAGCCTCAGGAAGCCTGGGAGGAATGAGAAGCCCCTGGAAAAGAGCTGTGCCAGTCAAGGCTAGCATCTCTGTGAAGGCAACAAACTGCAAAGTGGCTGAACATATACAAGTGGAAGCCATGGTACCTGCAGCAGTTTTGGTATTATGGATTGCAGGCTGCAAACCACCTCCCAGTTTGGGGATTCCTGGCTGTGTGGCTGTGGTCCAGCTGTGCCAAGTGCACTGGGAATCCAGCCACCTCCTTCTCACAATTTTAAATAATAATGCAGGCTCCCTTCACCCACAAAGTTGTAAATGAGATAGGAAGTTGTTGAATGGGATGCTATCTTCTGTGGCAATGCATACCTATATTTCCAGTTAGAAGTATTTTTCAATTGGCGGCATCAGGATGGATGGTGAAGATATTGAGATTGTTCACAGCTTCAATTTGCTTGGCTCCATAGTCAACACTCTTGGCACCAGTTGCCAGGATATTAAAAGACGTACTGCAATGGGAAAGTCTGCTCTTAGGGACCTCTCCAAAGTACTGAAGAGCAATGCTGTCTCTCTGGAGACTAAGGTGTATCTGATACAGGCTATGGTCTTTGCAATCACTTGTTATTCATCAGAGAGTCGGAAAATGACTAGGGAGGATAGAAGGAGAATTGATGCCTTTGAGCTGTGGTGCTGGAGATGAGTATTGAGGGTACCATGGACTCCTAGGAATACAAACAGATTCATCCTGGAGAGGGATAAACCAGGCTGCTCCTTGGAGGCAAGGATTCTGAGGCTCCATCTAATATACTTTGGACATGTTGTAAGGGGGGACCGGTCCTTGGAGAGGGACATCATGCTTGGTAAGGTGGAGGGACAGCACAGGAAGGAAGGCCTTCCATGAGGTGGATTGATTCAATGACTGGGGTAATCAGGATGCGTGTGACAAAGACAGTGTGATTGGCACAGGACAGAGCAGAGTTTAGGACTGTTGTACATAGGGTCGCTATGAGTCGCAAGTGACTCGATGGCACATAACAACAACAATAACAAACATTTCAATATGTATGTATATTCTAATTGATTTTTACTCCTTTCTCCCTCCCTTTCTATACCTCATAACCCTTCAATAATGATCTTTTATGCATGTCAACCTTCCTTTGAACCCAATGCAACTTACTGCCATTGAGTAGTTCCTAATTCACCCTCCTTTGGGTGTCCAAGGCTGTAAATCTCAAAGGAAGGAATCCATCTTTCTCCCCTAAGGATGCTGGTGGATTAGAAACACTAAAGATGCAAAATCTGTGGATTAGAATTAAAATACACCACAGATTAAACCACCAGAGCTCCTGAAACTATTCTTTAGTTTTTTATAATAGTGAATTTACTCAGTATTTGTCCTTTGGTTACTGACTTATTTCCCTCGGTGTAACAGATTCTTCCATGTGATATGTTTTGTATTTTTTTATGTATTAATTATTCTTTAATGTTGCATAGTACCCCACTGCATATATGTACCACATTTATTCATCCATTTTTCTGTGGATGGATACTTGAGTTGTTTACATCTCTTTGTTTTTGTAAGCAATGCTGCAATGAACCTAGGTGTAGTTCTCCCCATGTTACAGTTCTTATTTCTTTAGGATATATACTGACTAGTGGGACAACTGCTGAATCAAGTGGTATTTCTCTTTCCAACTTTTTATAGAAGCTTCATGTCAATTAGGAAGCACTATAGACTTGGTAGGTACTTGAGTTACACTGCTAACTCAAAGGTGACACCCTATCTAGCAGTTCGAATCTATCAGCTGCTCCATGGAGGAAAGATGAACAATCTCCACTTGTGCAGTCTACAGCATCTATAACCCTCTGGAGGGTTAGCTATTATTTGGCTCTGATTTGACAGCAATAGCTGGCTGGCTGACATTTCAACTACAGTCAATACTGATTAGGTATCTTAATGGACCAGTATTAATGAATGTTTTCATCAGTGTTAAGGAATCTTACTAGTTTGGATTAAGCATTGAGCTGCCAACTGAGAAGCTGTTGGTTCAAATCCATCAAATACTCCAAAGAGAAAGTCTAGCAAATATTTATAGTCTTAGAAACACTGAGGGACAGTGCTACTCAGACCTATATGGTCACTATGAGTCAAAAGATAACCAGCAGTGAATGGATTCTCTCACAATGAAAATATTTTTCTCCTAGAACTTATTTCAGAGTGAAGAACAATTGTTGCTGTGTCCTGATCCCTTTTTCTAGACTTAAAAATCTAGAGTTGTTTACATGTTTAGTGGTAGCTAGAGTTGGCTGCTAACATCTTTCAGCTGTGGCTTTCCAGAGAATTGGCTTCTGTGAACGGCAGCCACCTCATCAGTTACATCATTTTCACCTCCTACAAAATCCCAGTCTATAACCAGCAACTGACTGATAGGTGGTACAAAACCCAGCTACTTGTGTCTTCCACAATAAACAACTCAATGCTCTTAAGTCAGAACCTGACTCATAGCTGACCCTCTAGGAGATTTTCAGTGGCTAGAAATCAGTAATGGGTGGATTTGAACCAGCCAGCTTTGGAACGGTAGTAGAGCTCGAGAGTTCCTACACATTAGGATTCAACAGTTCCCTCCTGCGTCCAGACTTCTCTGTAGGTAAACTGAGTCTTACCTCCTAAAATCACAGTTTTTCATAGTTTCTTCCCATATCTTATATTGCTTCCCTCATTACCAATAAATTAGTGTATTTTCCCCAGTAAATTATTTACACTAAATCCCTTTGCTTCTACATATGCCAATCTAAAACACTGATTGAAAGATCTACCTATTTTCTCTCTATTACCTCTCTCATATTTAATCCCAAAGCACCTCTTTAGCCCCAGCTCAAGTATTACTGTCTAGAATGCTTTTTGATTATATTTTGCCTTTGATATTCTATATCACCTACCTGCCTAACCTTTTTCAATTACTATTCAATTATTTTTCTTTTTCTTGTAAAAATTATCTCTTTCTATTATCTCTTTCTCCAATAAGATTATATATTTTCTTGAGGGTAAATGCTTATTTCATTTTATCCTATAACACAAAGAACATTAAAAAAGAAAGAAGATACTGTTCATAATTACTTCCTACAATGATGTTCTCAATTTAAAGTTATCAACATAAGACTGTGGTAACATAATACTACAAAATAGGTGGCTCAAAAATACAGGAATGTATTTTCTCTTCATTCTTGAGGCTAAAAATGAAAGTTGAACAATGAGTAAGCAAGACAGAAGAATTGATGCCTTCGAAATGTGCAGTTGACAACGTGTACTAAATCTATCATAGACTGCCCAAAGGAAAAGATCTGTCTTAGAGGAAGAGAAGAGTGTCCCTGGCGTGGGGGTGGGGCATAGACAAAGAAACTTTATCTCACACACTATGGGTATGTTGTTAGGAGGTTCCAGTGCTTGAAGACATCATGCTTGGAAAAGTAAAGGGTGACTTATAGAGAGGAAGATCCCCAATGCAGTGAATTACAAGGACTGTAATGATGGACTGGAACATGGTGGAGATTGGAAGGATGGTACAAAATACACACTGCTTTAACTTGTTTTTAGGGTTACTATAAGCAATTGCAACTCAACTATTAACAACAAAGGAAGTCTGAATCATAAAATCAGCAGGGCTACATTGTTTCTGTAGCCTTTAGAGAAAGGTTCCTCCTTGTTTCCTTTGACTTCTAGAAGCCCCAAGAGTTTCAAGTATTTTTGGTTTGTAGGTAAATCCTGACATTTTGTCTTCTCCTCTTTGTGATCTGGTTTTCGTATCTGTTCTCTTTTATAAAATCAATCTAGAGCGTAAGGTGTACCTGATTCAGGCTATGGTCTTTGCAATTACTTGCTATGTATCAGAGAGCTGGACAATGACCAAGAAGGACAGAAGAAGAATTGATGTCTTCCAGTTGAGTTGTGGTGCTGGAGAAAAATCTTGAACATAGCATGAGCTACAAAGAGAACTAACAGGTCTATATTGGAGAGGGTGAAACCAAGCTACCTTTAGAGGCAAGGATTTTGAGACTCCATATCATATACTTTGGGCATGTATCCAGAAGGGAGCAGTCTTTGGGAAGTATATAGGACTTTGAAGGGTCCAGGGTTAGCACAGGAGAGGAAGACTTCAGATGAAATGAGTTGACACAATAAATGGGGTAAAAAGGGTAGGTCTATCAGAGACAGTGAGATTGGTTCAGGATAGAGCAGAGTTCAGAACTATTGTGCATCGGATCACTATGAGTTATAGTTGACCTGATGGAACATAACAACAATGACACTCAGGAGGGGGTTAGAGTTCATCTTTTAATGACTTTTAAAGGTCATCTATCACTCACCAACATTTTCAGTCACTCAGGTATTCAGAGAAGCTATCTCAAACATACTACCTGCTACTGCCTGGTGGGTACCTGTGTAACTGTGTGAACCTGAGAAAATGGGCTTCTCCTCACCAAACTTACCAGCAGAGTCTACCTGAAACATAGGTATCCCACATAATTGTATCAAAATCCATATTTCCGCTATAAAACATTTTTCCCATGATTTTACCATCCCTTGTATTAATTAAAGCATTTGTCAACTAAAAAATTCAAAGTAGAAAATAATTCATTTATGAAAAAGTTAGGATTCACCCTAGTTTGGTGTGACTTTGCTAGCTAGTAATATATTTCAATGAAAAATCCTGTATCTTCGAGTCCAACAAGGTCACATTCACAGGTATAAGGATTAGGATTTCAATAATGCTTTTTGAACCAGTTTAACATACAGCATATGTTAAAATATTCATATTGATGACATATTTAGAAATATTTAGTGTATGAAAGAAGCTAAACCTGTTTCCTTAGCCTTCATTGTGACTTTCTGGTGCCAGACATGGGAGGATAAATGAGATGGGCTCTCCCTGATTGTCAAAAGCTTGGGAATAAAAACTCTCCTGAGTAAAGTGGGAGGCTGACACAGAACAGAAGATGATGTCACATACTAAGATGACAAAAGAGTAATTTTGACTCTTTTTTATTACTTTCCCACCCATTGAAGTTCTTAAGTGCTGTCTAGTTGGAATAGACTCAAGCAGCCCTATAAAGAACTGATTAAAATCTTGTCCTGGCATGAATCGTTGTCATGATCTCTGCCATACTCAAGCCCACTGTTAAAAATAACTGTATCAATCCATCCAGTTCAGGATCTTCCCTTCTGTCATTACCTTACACTCCTGACAACATGCTAAATGTATGTCAATTGAAGTTTCACCATCCCCACCTCCAAGGAGCTCTCTGGTTACACTTTCTCCAGGACAGACTTATTTGCTCTTTTGGCAGTCCATAGGATATTCAGTAGTCTTCTCCAACTCCCCGTTTCCAAGACACCAGTTCCTTTTCAGTCATCCTTACTGTCTGTCCAACTTTAAGATGCATCAGAAAGCAGTTGAAAATGCTATTGCTTGCTATTGACAATAGTCAATAAAAATGTTCATAGTTGTAACCTGTAACTACCACAAATAAACCTAACAAATAGCTAATGTAGGTAAACCCAGAGGGAATGACAAATACAAATTACAAAGCAAAAATCAAACTTTAACAAAGAGCATCTTGACAAATTATGAGAAACTATCAAAATAAGCGAGTATATGATTTACAATAAGTGAATTTTCCATTCTGTAACATAAATTTTTGCTGGCTTTTTTAAAATTCAGGAATAATCTTTAGGCAAAAGTTTTTTGAGCAATGCTTTTGCTTGTTTATTTTAAATTTAATTATTTTAAGAGTTTAGCTGAAATCTTTTTATATATGTTGAATCTCTGAATCCTATCCAATTTTAGTTATAGCTTCTCAAATAAGTCTTTTTCCTAGCTTTACCCACAACATATTTGAAAATCAAATACGGGGCCTGGTGTGGGGATGGGGGAGGGTAGAACCCAACCTTTTATAGACTTTAAACATTGGTAGCTCTTTTAATACAGAATTGAGCTTTAAACATAACAGAACTTTTGAAGAATCATCAAACTAATTTCTAGCTTTATGGTTTGCTTCCAGACTATAGTATTTTACTTAGCCAAATGTCTTAAAATATATGCTGCAGAATAATAAAAGCCATAATAAACTTGAATTTTTCAAGATTGTAAAGGAAAAGAAAAACCCACTCCAACATGTGGCTAAAATATGCCTCTTGTCTACAGTCCATTTTCCAAATAGTTCCCACGGTAGAAAAATAATCCAACAAGTATTTAAAATCATGTTGCTTCTCTGTTCAGAAAAACATCTAATTGTTTCCCATATACTGAGGATAAAACAAAAGCAAATTATCAAAGTTTATAAGCCTTTATGTCCTGGCTTCTACTTATTATATGATTCTTACAAAATATCATTCTTTCCTTAGCTAATAATACTGCAAATGACAATAACCGCCCATGTGATTAACAGCCTCTGAAAACCCACTAGAGGGTCAGCTATGTGCTAGCTCCAACATGATGGTACACAACACCAACATTTCAGCCTCTGTGTTTTCTTGGGCTTTTGTTTGTTTGTTGGCCATTGAGTGAATTCTTACTGATGTTGGCCTCGTGTATGTTATAGAAAAACTGTGCCACATAGTGTTATACTTTCTGAAGGACATCACTAAGTTCCCCCCCACACACACACACACTGTGTTGTCTTCATGTGAATTAGAAATTTCAAGAAATCTGGAGAACAACTAAATGGCCAATTGCCTGGAAGAGATCCATATTTATTTCCATTCCTAAAAAAGGTAACCTGACAGAGTGAAAATTATAGAACAATATCATTAATATACACTAGCAAAATCCTTCTGAAGATCATCCAGAAATAATACATCCTGGAACTGTACATTGACAGAGAACTATCAGAAATACAAGCTGGGTTTTGAAGAGGTCATGGCACTAGAGATATTATTGCCAATGTCAGATGGATCACGACAGAAAGAAAAGAATACAAGAGGAATGTCCATCTGTGTTTCACTGACTATGTAAAGGCATTTGGCTGTGTATCACAACAAATTGTGGTAACCTTGAGGAAAATGGGAATCCCAGAACACTTGATTGTGCTTATGAAACTTTTAATTGGACCAAGAAGCAGTCCTCAGGACAGAAGAGGAAAACACTGGATGCTTCAAAATCAGGAAGGGAGTGCATCAGGGATGCATCCTATCTCCATACCTTTTCAGCCTATATGCAGAACAGACCATTCAGGAAAAAGCATTTATAAGGAGGAATTTAAAAGATTGGAGGTAGACTCATCAACAACCTGTATTATGCAGATGACACTACCTTGTTTGCTGAAACTGAAAAAGATCTGAAGCGCCTGCTGCAGAAGGTCAAGGATTACAGTCATTTAGGACTCGGTTCTAACTCAATGGCAATGAGAATGATGATATGAAGTAAGTGACTGACTGAAACTCATACACATTTAGATTCAAATGTGTTTACAAAGCGGTATTCTTCAGAACAAATAGCCCACAATGTCAGGGTCACTAAGAGTGAATTCCAACAACAATGTTGCTGTTATGTGACGTCGAGTTGCCTGCAACCCCATAGGGACCTTAGGTACAGCAGCTCTGGAGATTTTCCTGTTCTGAGCCAGGCTCACTGACTCCCACCCACCTACCCACATTGCCCTAGTTACAGTATCAATCCATCCCATCCAGATTCTTCTTCTCTTGCATTGTTCCTCTAAGAACTGGTACTTTTTGGGTTGGTTTTTTTTTAAGTTTTAGAGACTATAGCCTGTACTGCACTAACTCATCACATTGCAGAGAAATCTACTAAATGGTAGCCTCACACCTATTTCATTTTGTTTGCTGGAATTTATTTTTATCTGCAGAAAAAAAACATTTGAATGATTACTACACATCCTTAAGCAAAGCTGACCCACACAATTGGGGTTGAAGGGAAATAATGCAAGCTATTGGGATAGGATCCTATACTTGTGCCCCAGATGACTAGGGAAGAATATTACACACTTCAGAGATTAATAATTTAGAAATAGTGTGTTAACCACTGTGCCATGAGGGCTCCTAATACAACCCCAGACAGGAATTATATGTAGTATTATAGGAGGGGAAGGGCACATCTCTTGAGTTTAGCAAATAGCTCATGAAAAGCACCCAAGGACAATCTAACAGTAACTGTTGTTGTTAGGTGCTATCGAATCACAAATCACTCATAGCCACCCTATGAACAAAAGGCCTGAGCACTGTTCATAGGGTTTCCAGTGGCAAGTCATTTCAGAAGTGGATGTCACTCCTGCTTCCAAGCTTGTTTTAATCAGGGAGCTCCACCGAACACTGTCCATCATGGATAACCATTATCACATTTGGCACCTCAGTGTCACAGTATTCAGCATCACAGCAACCACGAGTTACCTCTGTACAGCAATGCACAGACCAGTGCTATACCTCCTAGAAGAACATTTGACAGAAAAACAGTTTGAAATAGGCTTGAGGGCCACAGGTCCAAGGGCCCTTTTGGGCTTTAAGCCACTGCCTCCAGTGCCTCTTTTATTCAATAAATATTTAGCAAAATAATCTCTATTAACTGTGTTTTCTTTTTCTTTGATAACAGTTAAGGTCTAGACTACTGATAAAAAGCTTAGCCATTCAAAATTTCCAGCCACTTTGTGGGGGGAAAAATATGGAGATCTGCTTCTGCAAGGTGACAGCCTAGTGGCACTTCTGCTTTGACACAGGGGGTAGGTATTGTCACAATCAACAAGAGTGTACATGGCCTTTTTAAAAAAACTTGGATTTTTTATATTTATTAAAAGGTATTAGTATTCCTCTTTTTAATCCATGTTTTAACTTATGCTCTGTTGTCTGGTGGTAAGGAACTACACTGTTTAAATCCAAAGGCACACAGCTCAAATCCACAAGCTGCTTGGCACAGAAAGTTGGACAATTTCTCCGCATACAATTACTGCCTCTGAAAACCCCCTAGAGAGTCCTCTAGGAGTTGGGTGCAACTCAGTGACACACAGCAATAATACTTTTAGGGATAGTAGAGGCAGACCTAGTGGAAAAATTGTTAAGCATTGGGCTTTTAACCAAAAATGGTTGGTGGCTCAAATGCACACAACAGCTCCAGGGAGAAAAAAAACCAAAACAAAACCCTAACATCTGGCAATTTATATCCGTGAGATCTAAAAACCCTAGGAGGAAGTTCCACTGTCACATGGAGTCATTAAGAATCAAAATCAACTCAACAGCACAGAACAAGGTGGATAGTTAAGAGATCTGATAGATTCAAATTCATTAGAAGTTGAATAAATATCACTGGGCACAGATGGTAGCCTGATGCTCTCGGTCTCTGTGCCAAGAGCTCCAACCCAAAAGCTTTTATAGCAGCAAGCATGAATGGAGCCTTCTGACACCTAGGCATGTCCCTAGTTTGTACTCACAAGAATCTTATGTTAGTTTTTCCTTAACAATCTATACAAAGTCACATTTTCTCACCTCCATTTAAATTGGTCACTGGAATGAAATATTCACTAACTGTGGAATAGGAAAGAATTGTGCCCTTGAATTTTCTTTAGAATACATCCACAGTGAAATGGAATTAATTCTGGGAAACAAAAGGATGGTTTTCTAGTGAATTACACTCTTATTATACCAAGTACTGTAGTTCCTGAGCTGATCTTTGTTCTAAAAAAAATGTATATATACAAAAGTAACCATTTGGTCAAGAAAAGGCTTCTCAATACATGACCTACTTTTTAGCTTTCTTCACTTTATAAAGGATTATGTGAATGAATACTTTTTATGAATATTTAGCATGGAAACAATAATTGAACAGTTTGTAAAAATAGTAAGGAATTTTCAATGTATTTAAACAACTAAATGTGGTCTTTGTATATAAATGCTTTTCTTAAGAAGTAATGGCACATTATCTGAGATTTTGCTTAGGAAAATCCCTTGAGTTCCAATTATTTGTCTTTTGTTTCCAGCCTTTGTCATTACATACTGTTTTAATTTTTTAAGTGTAAATTTTTATGTTATTAACCCAGAGAAGAAGAAGAGACCTCAAGCAGTTACCCAAAGAAATAACAGAATTAACTAGTGTTTCCTAAAAATAATTTAACTCTAGTGTTGAAAGCTCTTGAACATGCATTAGACCTTTGCACTTTAAAAATACAAAGCCTCTAAACAGTTGTACTTTAAAAATTTGAACAATTTCTTAAAGGGGGAAAAAAAGTAAATCATAGTATTTGTGTTTCAGATACCAGATTGAACCTGTGGTGAAGTTTTACAAGCTGAAGAATTACTTTTCAGGTCTAAATTCTGATCATGTTGTGTTGCCAGCTGTCATCAGACGCTATACTGCAATGATGAAGATTTTAGTGATGCTCTTACGGTTTAGAGGCAAGAAGTTATCCTGTCAACCCAAAGGCATGTGGTGTGAATCTGCTAGCAGTCTGCACAATAAAGATGGACACTCTCCTCCTGTGTAAATTACAGCCTCTGAAAACCTGCTGGAGAGTTAGCTATGAATGAGTTCCTATTGGACGCTATACAACAAAAACACAATCAGATTAATGTGATGTAGAAAGAAAGACTTGTTGATTTCTTTCTAAAAATCAGCTGATTAAACAGATCTCAACCATCTGACCCTCACAGGATCGGCAGAGTTCTGATATACCTGTTTTAATATGAAAACTTAGTCAAAAGCCTTTTTTGCTTGAGTATGTCTGTGGATCTGAATGCTCTTTATTGACAAAGAATAGTATTTTAAGTATTTCAGAATATTTAATTTTAAAAAAGTGTTTAACATTTTAAAAAATGGCCCAGTTTAAACCCTAGCCATCCAAAGAACGAGTTGTACTTTAACAGAAGAGAGAAATTAGGGATCTAGGGGCCTAGGTCTGATGACCATATGATATATTACTCCGGAGATGAAAAGACAAGGAAAAATGGGGTTGGCTTTATAGTAAAAAAAGTAATTTCTAGATCCATCTTGAAGTACAACATTGTGAGTGACAGGATTATATCCCTACGCTTACAAGGAAGCCCAGTAAATACCACTATCATTCAGATATATGCACCAAAAACCAGAGCCAAAGAAGAAGAAATAGATGATTTCTACCAACTTTTACAGTCGGAGATAGATCGAACATGCAATCAAGATGCATTGATAATAATGGGTGACTGGAATGCAAAAGCTGGGAATAGTGAAGAAGAATCAGTGGTCGGAAAAGATGGGCTTGGTGACGGGAATGAGGCTGGAGCTAGAATGATTGAATTTTGTAAAATCAATGACTTATTCGTTGCAAATACATTTTATAAGAGACACAAACGCAGGTTATACACATGGACTTCACCTGATGGTATGCATAGGAATCAGATCGACTACATCTGCGGAAGGAACCGCTGGAGAAGCTCAGTATCAGCTGTGAAAACTAGGCCGGGGGATGACTGTGGAACAGACCACCAATTACTCATATGCAAGTTCAAGCTGAAGCTGAGGAAAATTAAACCAAATCCACAGGAGCCAAAATATGACTTGAATTTTATACCACCTGAATTTCAGAATCATCTCAGGAACACTAATGAGCGAAGACCAGATGAGTTGTGTGAGGATGTCAAAGATATCATTCAGGAAGAGTGTAAACGGTCATTACAAAGAAGAGAAAGAAAAGACCAAAATGGATGTCAGAAGAAACTCTGAAGATTGCACTGGAGCGTAGAGAAGCCAAAGCACAAGGAAGAATTCGACGGCACATAACAACAACAACAACAAGGGGCCTAGGTATTGTATTTAGGGGTAGTAATTTTAGGTTAAGACAAAAATTGTACAGAAAGTACAAAGAATTCTTAAATATTCCCTCTTCCCTTTTAACCTACTGCTCCCAGTCTGGTCCAAATAATATTCCTCTATGATGTTTTAGAGGCTCTGAATCTTAATGTGAAGAGCCTGCCCATCTTTCTCTGAAAGAACAGAAGTTAATTTAAACTGTCAGAGATACAATGCCTTTTGGCCAGCAGTGCAACACACAACAGATTACGCCACCACCGTGCCTTCACTCTCTCCTTGCACAACCTTTTCCCTCCATTATTAACATCTTGCTTTTGTGTTGTATGTGATTTTACTTTTATTGCCTTTACAAGTAAGAAAGAGAAACCTAGATTTAACAGTTGATTTAGGAAATACTCAAATTGTCATCTGTTGTTGTTGTTAAGTGCCGTCGAGTCGTTTGCGACTCATCGCGACCCTATGTACAACAGCCCTAAACCGTGCTCTATCCTGTGCCAATCTCATTGCCTCTGACACACCCATACCGATTACCCCAGTCACTGAATCAATACACCTCATAGAGGGTCTTCTCCCCCTGGTCTCTCCCTCTACTCTACCCAGCATGATGTCCCTCTCTAAAGACCTGTCTCTCCTTACAACATGTCCAAAGTATGTCAGACGAAGCCCCAGAATCCTTGCCCCCAAGGAGCAGCCTGGTTTAACCCTCTTTAGGATGAATCTGTTTGTTTTCTTGGCAGTCCATGGTATGTTCAATACTCTTCTCAAGCACCACAGCTCAAAGGTGTCAATTCTCCTTCTATCCTCCCTAGTCATAGTCCAACTCCCTGATGCATAACAAGTGATTGAAAAAACCATGGCCTGTATCAGGTGCACCTTAGTCTCCAGAGAGACACCGCTGCTCTTGAGTACTTTAGAGAGGTCCCTAACAGCAGACTTTCCCATCGCAATACGTTTTTTGATTTCCTGACTACTGGTGCCAAGAGTGTTGACCGTGGAGCCGAGCAAACTGAAGCTGTGAACAATCTCAATCTCTTTGCCATCCATCCTGATGCTACCAATTGGTCCAGTGGTGAGAATTATTGTCTTCTTGACATTGAGCCTCAGTCCATATTGAAGGCTGCAGTCCTTGACCCTCTGCAGTAAGTGCATGAGGTCCTCAGTTTCAGCGAGCAGGGTTGTGTCATCTGCATAGCGCAGATTGTTGATAGATCTTCCACCAATCCTAATGCCACACTTCTCCTCATAGAGCCCAGCCTCTCAGATAATCTGCTCTGCATACAGGTTGAAAAGGTTTGGAGATAGGACACATCCATGGCATACACCCTTCCCAAGTTTGAACCATGCAGTGTTGCCCTGCTCTGTTCTGACGACTGCCTCTTGGTCCAAGTATAGGTTTCGCATTAGCATGATTAAATGTTCTGGGATTCCCATTCTTCTAAGAGTCAGCCACAGTTTGTTATGATCCACGCAGTCAAATGCCTTTGCATAATCAATCTGAGCATAAATAATATTGGGAAATTGATTTTCATTAAATAAATTTCCAGGGCAATTCTGACTTCTAGTCATCCCACCTGATAAGGTATGACTTCCCCATAAGGTCCCTCTGATGTGGTCTTGATTGAAAAAGTGTACCAGGTCTTTTCCTGAGGATCTCTTGGGTGAATACAAAATAGCCATAACCCATTACTAAAAATATCTAACTTATCAAGAGAGGTTTTTAAACTATTCAAAGAAAGTTTTTAAATAGCACAAACTAACATATTACTCTGTAATTAATTTGTTAGTTTATAAACATCCACACTTAGATACCTTATTTCCTTTTGAGAATTATAGCCATTGTGGGTAGAAAGGAAAATGATTCAAAAAAGAAATATGTCGGATTTAAAAAAAAAAAAGGAAAACTTTTAATTGCTATTCACTATAATTGCTAGTTAGAATAATGAAATGACTAAAACAGTTGAAGAGATGACCAAACCATCAAATTTAAGATTTATATCATCAAGCCATCCCACCCTAGCCTCCCACCCCCAAGATATACTATAGGAACTCTGGTAGCCAGGTGGCAAGAAACTGCGCTGCAATTCTGAAGGTGTGCAGTTCAAGGTCACTTGCTGCTCCATGGGAGAAGGATGGGCAATCTCTTCATGTGCCATTAAGTGCCTCTGAAAACCCACCAGAGGGTCTGCTATGGGTCTGTTCTGACTCAATGGTAAGCAATAACTAAAATAGAACTAAAACGCAGCTAATATTTAAAAAATAACATCAGATTGAAATAAGGAAAAAAAATTACATCTACACAGTCATCATTTTACCTAATGCCAAGCAGAACGAAATATTCCATGCAAAGAAGAGAACATTGCCCTGTTTTATGCAATTCCTAATATACTGGTCAGTTTACAATAAATAAATAAATTCTTCCTTCCAGTTGTTATCTTGACAGGATTTTTCCCCATGATTTGAAGTACCTTAAACAACACAACATTCATGGCAGTAGCTTGTGCTATTGCCGAACTTCAGTTTATGAGCCTCTCATATAAATTGTTCATGAGGGGACTTCTCTTACAGACTTTCAAAACAAGAATGTAGCCTGTATGTTTATGTTACAGGTTTATTATGATAGATTGTTCTTGCCACAAAGCTGGAAACTACCAAGCCAGTTTATAAAATCTGTTAATAAAAACAGTTCTCAGTCTGAAGTAGACTCATTTTATCGAACAGCCCAAAGCTACCTGACATATATTCAATTTCCCAAATAAAAGAAAAAAAATACCCTTATTCATGAGAAGTGTGTGTGGAATATGCACAAAGTTTTTAGACTTCTGGTTTCCTTCTGAAATCTAAATTAATTTGATTTTTATGAAATCAGATGTGTTCCTTGGTTTTCAGGTGAATCATTTGTGAAGCATTTAAAGTTGTATTATTTCATCAGAATTGAAAAAGACATAAGATTGAGCCTATAAAATATTGTCTGAGTGCCAATGTTCATCTACTTTGATTCATGCCCAGGTTTTAACATTTGTTTTGGCATATCAACATTTCAAAGTAAAGATGCAAAACACTGTAGATATTCTACTTGTGATGAATGAAATTGAAGCCAAATAGGATGACAGCTGAGAGCTCTGGAGTCCCCTGTCCTGCACAATTATGGCAACCTTCACTAAAGGAAAGGTGAATTGTATTTGACAACATATTCCCAGGCATGGTGTAATGAACCTTCCAACTTCAATTAGAGCCTATCAGAAAGAAAAACAAACACAATTTCACGAAAATGCTGCCTTCATAAGAAAAACAAGTCAGTTGGAAAATACAAGTTCAACATCATTGGCTTACTTACCAAGCATCCATTTCTCATGGCAGGTGTCACATAAAATGCAGATTCTTATAGTAATGATAGAGATCAATTCTATTTTAAAAGCAGAGGGCATACAATTCACTTGATCTCCGTTCCATCAACAATTCTACACTCTAGTTAGTAATGATTTCTCCACGCAACTCCAAAGAAAAAGATTATTTTTTAAGTGTCCTGAATGCCACTGCTTATTAAGGGTGATCAAAGCTCAAAAGGGTAATACAAGCTTCATGGGCACCATGTATGAATTACATAAAACATTTGCATATTGGTTTAAACTAAACCAGAAGGTTGTTGAAGGTACATTTCCTTCAAGTGGGTTACATTCCCTAGGTGTTAATATTCAAACATGAGGAATTTCTTGGTGTTTCACAGAGACAGTAAGTATTTCAGTGAATTTTCTGTCAGCTGAAATGCAAGAGCTGGCCTGATTTTAAACTCTCTCCTCATTAGTGTTTATTCGTAATTTGAAGATATTTTTGGCCATGGGAAAAGCACACGTGAAAGAGAACAAATTATGAGTCTCGTTTATATACTGGAATAACATTGTCGCTTTTGCTAATTACTTAAGCACACCAGTGGAGTATTTAGTTCTTGTGAGATTTTTCTGAAGTTCCTTTGATGAAACTCTTTGCCTTTGATGTAACATTTTGATTTAAGATTCCATAACAGTAAACAAATCCTTCAGTGGAAAATGCCCAGTGAATTTCACATAACATGGGATCAGAAGATAGTCAGCTGTGAAGAATCGCGGTCACTTAAGCTAGTACACAAATTGCATTCCCATGATTAGAAGAGTTAACACTTTATTAAGTAAGAAATAAATCTTTTCTCAATTATCTATATATAGCTGTAACTACTTATATATACTTTATAGTATTATGGTCATACTATATGCATTTATTGCTATGAAAGTCTCCCACTCAACTTCTATTTATTGCATCATTTTCACCCTTGAAATACAAACAAGAATAATAATTGTGGCATTAATGGGGAATAGGCTACCAACCAGCAGGAAGGGACAATAGGAAGACAGAAAACAGGCAACACTGAATTAATAAAAATTAAAAAAGAAGACAGGAACTTTATAATTGAAGTCATTTAAAAATTAACTTCTATTCATTAGTAAAGGAACTATTTCAGATCAAAATCCTCTGTTTTTCAGATAAATATTCTTCCCCCATTGAACCATATGTCATTTTTTGTTTTTCAAAAATGCAATAATAATGTGAATGACAGCAAAGATGCTGAAGATCATTAGTTAAACCTCTCATCTGTTATTAGTTTTATTAAGGAGGATAATAAACATGGAAATCTGTTACTTGTCCTTCTACCAATAAGGGAAAAAGATGGCAAACTTTTGGATACTTCTGTTTTCAAGTAAGGAAGAATAGTTCCAATGAGCTAGATATTTTTTTTTTACTGCACTACCTCTGATATCAGCTATCTGATATCTGATATCAATAAACATAAAAATAACACAAGACAGTGATTCACTCCATTTTTTCTTTTGTATGAAGACCCTTTTCAGACTAAAATAAATTCTGTCTATTGCATAATAAGAAACTTTTGTTAATTTAGACTTAATAACTACTTTTAAAGGACCCAAAGTCTCACATGACACATATGGTGAAATTCTAGGGTAATTTCCCAGGACTATTTGTGTTGATAAGCATCTGCCTAAAGAAATAATTCAATTAATTATGACCTTTCCCCCCCCAAATTGTGATTTTAATGAGAGTTTACTGAAAAGTTGGGTTTGTTTTCATTCATTTATTGTTGCACAATTTCCTCCCTACCCCTTCCAGTTCACTTTAAAAAAAAATTAACTCACTACTGTATAACTTCTCTTTTTCTTTTATAAATTAATTTTAATGAAAGTTTACAGAGACTTAGGGTTTCCAGTCACTCATAGTTGCACTTTAGTGCCTACCCACCCCTTTCTCCCCAATTCACTTTTCTCTTTGATGAGTAAAATAAAAACTCTTTCATTGCTATGTCATCCCACTGGGTAAATTCCCAGAAGTGGAATTGCCGGCCCAAATTGTATTTCTGTTTGCAACATTTTGAGAAAGCGCCATACAGCCTTCCAAAGTGGTTGCACCATTTTACACTCCCACCAACAGTGAATAAGGGTTCCAGTTTCTCCACAACCTCGCCAGCATTTGTTGTTCATGGTTCTGTTAAATTTTGCTATTCTTACCGGGGTGAGATGATATCTCATAGTTGTTTTGAACTGCATAATTTCTTAATAATTAAAAAAATACTACTTAATTTCTTAAAAAATGCTTAAATAACTGTACAATGTCTTCTATAACGTAAGAATAAAGTTATAAAAAATATTTGGAAAGGACAGCAGAGTAGCAATATCATTAAACTGGCAAAGCATGAAGAGTGAATAATTGGCTCAAATCAGAGGCACTGGGGGAAATATCTGTGAAAAGGGAAGGAGGAAACAGCAAAAATGCCAGTTTGAGTGGCTGAGCCACAGAAAGTTTCTGAAACTTGAGACATTAGTGCAGGAATATTGAATGAGTCAGCAAAACTCCTCGTGGAGATAACTTAGATCCCAGAAGGCCTCTTCCACCCCACAAAGGCTCCCATCCCACGCCTGACATGCTAGAGGAGGCAGAGGATTTTTTTTCTCGAAAGAAACGGAATTGGAACATTATTAGAGATGGGAAGACCCTATACAGCAGATGAGAAGGATAAAAGTACACTTAAATACTGAAAACTGTGATTCTTGGGTCTCCATGACTCATAGTTATAGACTTTAAAGCATCTGACAATGAATCGACTAGTGTGATTGTTCCCTTATTTTATTTCAACCAGAAAAGAATGCTACGACACAAAACCTCAGATAATTCATGTCTAGAGAAATGACTTAGAGATAACGTTTTAGGGGTTCTGTGAATTAAATGACAGCATAATCACACTTTAGTGAGTTAATATATTTTTCTGACACCATCAAATCCAACAAGTTTAGTTTCTGAATACAGTACAGCTGTTGTTAGTTGTTCAGTGACATCAAGTCGTAGGAGACTCATAGCGACCCTATGAATGAAAGTCCTCAACACTTGCATGACTTTTGTCCTTTCTCCAGGTTCATAGGGTTTCTGGAGACAAGCTATTTACTGAAGTGGATGCCACTCCTACTTCCAAGCTTGTTTTAATCCTGGAGCACCACCACACACTGTCTGCCATGGGTAACCATTAGAAATAATAATAATACAGTATTGCTAGACACTGATAATTTCCAGATGCTTTAGGAAAGACTCTTTCAGGAAAGATTTAAATTAATTCAGAAAGGTAGAAAGAAAATAATCTAGAGGAAACAATGATTTGGGGGTTTTTGTTTTTGTGTTCTGTTTATTTTAATACTCTTGAGTGCAGGTCTTTTTTCGTATGTATGTAGCAGAATTCCAAATACTTAAACTCTATTTTCATTTTCCACAGTTCCTTTTTAAAGTCTATCTCTTTTTTCCCCATATTTTGCTATAAGAGGACAGTAAAAGCAATACTGTCCCTTTAAGAGCTCATTAGAACTCCCATTGGCCAGCTATCTAAGTTCATCACCTACCTATTCTACTTCCTACCAAATATTTAAACATAATTCAAACAAGTTATTTGCCACTGCATAAAAAGCATCACCCTTCCTCACTGCCCAGTTGATGTTCATTATTTTTTTTACAAAGTGTGAATACATTGTTTTTTACAGAAGATACTTCCCATTTCCTTCACCGCCCCCACCACCAAATTGTACAATAACAGAACAGTGTCATTGATTTCACATGCAAGCAAGATTCTACTGAAGATCATCCAAAAACGATTAGAACAGCACATCAGCAGAGAACTGCCAGAAGTCCAGGCTGGCTTTAGAAGGGGTCGTGGTACTAGGGATATCGTTGCTGATGTTAGATGGATCTTGGCTGAAAGCAGGGAATACCAGAAGAATGTCTGTGTTTCATTGATTATGCAAAGGCATTTGACTGTGTGGATCATAACAAACTGTGGCTGACTCTGAGAAGAATGGGAATCCCAGAACATTTAATTGTGCTAATGCGAAACCTATACTTGGACCAAGAGGCAGTAGTCAGAACAGAGCAGGGTAACACTGCATGGTTCAAAATAGGGAAGGGTGTACGCCAGGGATGCATCCTGTCTCCATACCTTTTCAACATGTATGCAGAGCAGATTATTCGAGAGGCTGGGCTCTATGAGGAGAATTGTGGCATCATGATTGGTGGAAGATCTATTAATCTGCATTATGCAGATGACACAACCTTGCTTGCTGAAACTGAGGAGGACCTCTTGCACTTTCTGCGAAGGGTCAAGGACTGCAGCCTTCAGTATGGACTAAGGCTCAACGTCAAGAAGACAAAGATTCTCGCCACTGGACGAATTGGCAGCGTCAGGATGGATGACGAAGAGATTGAGACTGTTCACAGCTTCAGTTTGCTCGGCTCCACAGTCAACACTCTTGGTACCAGCAGTCAGGAAATCAAAAAGCGTATCGCGATGGGAAAGTCTGCCGTTAGGGACCTCTCAAAGGTACTCAGGAGCAACAGTGTCTCTCTGGAGACTAAGGTGCGCCTGATACAGGTCATGGTATTTGCAATCGCTTGTTATGCATCAGAGAGTTGGACAATGACTAGGGAGGACAGAAGGAGAGTGGATGCTTTTGAGCTGTGGAGCTGGAGAAGGGTACTGACTGTACCATGGATTGCCAGGAAAACAAACAGATTCATCTTGGAGAGGATTAAACCAAGCTGCTCCTTGGAAGCAAGGATTCTGGGGCTTCGTCTGACATACTTTGGACATGTTGCCAGGAGGGACGGGTCCTTGGAGAGAGACATCATGCTTGGGAGGGTGGAGGGACAGCGCAGGAGGGGAAGACCCTCTATGAGACGGACTGATTCAGTGACTGGGGTAATCGGGATGGGTGTGTCAGAGGCGGTGCGGTTGGCGAAGGATAGAGCAGGGTTTAGAGCTGTTGTGCATAGGGTCGCTATGAGTCGGAAACGACTTGATGGCACATAACAACAACAACAACGTTAACACCCCACACTCCAGCCTATCCTGGCCTTCCACAAACATAAGTTGTTAAAATATTAAAAGAAATTCAATAACCTTAGAGAACAAGGACAATATATGGTACCTGTGAGAAAAGATGATATATGAATTTTTAAAAGGTCATTTCAGAGCACAAGAGAGTTATTAAAAATGAAATTATATTTTAAAATAAATCAATAGACTTGTTGCAAGGTAAAAGTGAAGAAATCACTCAGGAAACAAAAACAGAAAGTAAAGGGAAATCAAAATACTAGAGACAAGATAAAGATTTAGGGTATGAAATGCAATAGTCAACTAAAAAGAATTTCATAAAGCAGTAATATATTGCTCTAAGGTACCCATTGAACTTTGAACTAAAGCTATTCCTGGTGCTCACCTTTCAACAAAATAATAGATTGGTTTAGAAAATAAAAATAAAAGTCAATGACTACAGAGCTACATGTAATTATTCATCTATATGATCATCATAAAGGCGCACAGGTGGCCTCATGGTTAAGGACTTGTGTTGTCAATCCAAATATAGGCGGTTTAAGTCTTCCAGTTGCTCTACAGGAGAAAGATAGTCTCCTTCTATGCTTTTTAAATCTCTGAGAAGCCATTGGAAGGTCAGCAATGAGTTGGTTCTGACTCAATGGCAATGACTTTGACTTTTTTCCCCCTTTAATAGACTAGCACTGTGACTTCAAGGGATGAGCACTATGAATGAACTTGAGCAAGTCAGAGATCATGAGAGTGGCACAAGATAAGGCAAAGCTCTGATGTGCTGTTCAAAGGATCATTATAAATAACAGTCAACTTGACAGCACATAACAATAAGAAACCGATGTAACCTTACAATAAAAATGAGAAGAAAGGAGAGACAAGCTTAGTAGATGAATGAAAACATCATAATGAATAGATGAGAATATAGACATATAGTGAAAAATATAACCAATTTTGTAGAAAATATTATATGAAAATTGTTTAAAACAGAGCCTAATTTTCTGTGTAAACCTTACAGAGAACACAATATTTTTAAGTTTTTTTTTAATTTTGTGTGTGTTCAGTCAAATCGGATCTGACTGGTACAGGAAGAGATTTCCCCTCCTTCTCCAGCAGAGCATCTGGTGGATTCAAACCGCGTGCCTCTGGGATTGCAGTGCAGCTTCTTGCCACTAGGCCACTAGAGCTCTCTAGAACACAATAAATACTTTTTTTAAAAGATCTCTTAAAAATATTCTAAAAAGATATAATACCTTAGTTTTAAAATTAACAATAAATAAAAATTTAGATCTCAAATGAAGGATATGAGAGTTCAAGGTAAAAGAAGTCATGTTTTTGTTATTATGTATGGACAGAAAAAGAGAGGGAGACTGTCGAGGAGATGGATTGATAAAGTGACTAGTGTAATGAGGTTAAGTGTGTCTGAGACAGTAATGATGACACAGGATAGAGCAGGTTTCAGGGCTGTTGTACATAGAGTCGCTATGAGTTGCAAGCGACTCCACCGCACATAACAACAAGAACGGACTCATAGTCTTGTTATGTAACTCCCTGTAGAAAACAACTACAGCAGATTTCAGAGGCAGCATAATCCCTGGGAGGAGACTGCCCATCTTTCTCAGGTGAAGCAACTAGTGGATTTGAAGCATGTGCCTTCGAGTTTGCAGTGAAACTCCTTATCTTTTAGCCACTAGAGCTCCAAACAATTCATACACAAAGCACATCGTCATCAAATTACAGAGCACCTAGAGTCAAGATAAAACCCTAAATTTAGGGCAACTGTATGAGCACATTAACTAACTGTTTTTCTTACAAGGTTGACCACAAAAGGATGCTACCCTTGAAAATATGGGCTTGTCCCTTAATCTGGACTGTTGTCATACAAATAATGCCTAATCATACATTCCATTTAAACAGTTCTTCATCTGAACGGAGGACATTGTGCAACAATGAATGATTTTTTTGTTTGTTTGTCTGTCTACAAAAAGTGAACCGGGGGTGTTGTGTGGGAGTAAAGTCTCCAGGAGGGTTTTTTCTAAGAAACTACCAATGAGGTTTTATGATGAGGAAAATTTTATAATTGTTTCTCAGAGCATAGCATAGAATTAAGAATTGCTATTTTGAAATTAATAAAGCAGCAGGGATATTACTAATTTTATCAAAAAATATACAAGAAAGAAAATAGAAGTAGAGTGTACTACAAAGATTACCTGTGAATAACAGTTATATAAAGTTAATATTAACATTAAATCTTTCTCTTAAACTATATATTAAGAGATTGGAAAAACAAAACTACGTGAGAGTAGGGATGACAGTTCAACCTTTGTCTTCATTAATAGGAAGTGAAAGGTAATATTTAAAATTTAAAAGTCAAGGTGGTGGTTGTTCTTACATGTTGCCTAGTCTGAGTTATAGCAATTCTGTGAACAAGAGACTTGAACCCTGTGCTATCCTATGCCATCTTATCATCTCTGACACAATTGGACCCACTGCTGTAGTCACGGTCCTTCCTCTCATTAAGGCTCTTCCTCTCCTTCACTGACCCTCCACCTTTCTCAGCATGGTATCTTTTTCCAAGGAAGAGCGTCTCCTAGCAACATGCCCAAAGTATTTGAGATGAAGCTTTGCCATCCTTGCCTCCAAGGAGTATCCTGGCTGCACTTTCTCTGAAGCATATATGTTCATTCTTTTTGCAGTCGACGAAATGTTCAGTACTCCTCACCAACACCACAGCTCAAAGGCATCAATTCTCCTTCTGTCATCCTTATTCATTATCCAGCTCAAGGGCTTGAATCAATTGCAAGTTAGTCCTCAAATTGACATCATTACTCCTCAATTATTTGGAGACATCCCTAACTGCAGACCTTCCCAGTGCAATACAACTTGTGATTTCTTAACTGCTGGTATCAAGGGTGTTTATTGTAGACTAAAGTAAGATATAAATAAACTTGATTCAGATGTAAAATACGTAACTTTTTTTAAAAGGTTAAAGTCAATGCTGTTGAGTGAGCCAACTCATAGCTGGCCTCCAACCAGGTTTCTGAGACTATAAATTGCCCTGGAACATATTGTCCATCTTTTTCCAATGGAACTTCTAGTGGATTCAAACTTCCAGAGAAGTACCAACTTTGAGTTTGTAGTGAATTTGCCTACAGACTATACCATCCAATCCCTGAAGCCTTCTTCAGTGTAGTAAGTGATTTAAAGTGGTTCTTCTACCACCAGATGACTGGGTTGTAGTTGTTGCTAGGTACCTCAAACACAACTATGATTTCGGCAGTCACATAAATGACAAATCTGAATTGTGCCCTATCCTATGCCATTCTCATGGTCTATGGCATACTTGACTCCACTGTTACGGTCACTGGGTCAATCCATCTTTTTGAGGGTCAAAAAAATATGACGCATTTCCAGTCCATGTTTAGGAGGTATATGGCACCGTTTTGCAACAGGACTATGCAAATAAGGTGTAACAAAATGTCAGTGTGGGAATTGATTGGTTTTATCATCCCACCAGGCTTATCACAGTGAGCCATCTCAGAGAAAACAAAGGGAATTTCACTTCCATTGAGAAAGAATCATCAGGAGTTCAGCATGTCCTTGAGCCCTGGAGTCTCTGGGCTAATTTTTTTTTTTTTTATTAAGAGTCATTGATTTGTAACACCTGAGTAATGGCAGAGGGGCTGCAGAGAGGTAGCAAAAATGAAGAAAAACTGGAGAAAAAAGAACTAACGCAAGACTCTTGTCCTTGCCCACAAAGCCAGAAGGCTGAAGGTTTTTAGGAAGAAAGCTTAATACCAGAGAGGAGGCATTATTTTTCATAATGTGTACCTTCAAGTCAGAACAGACCCATAGCTGACCCTCCAACAGGTTTTCAGAAGCAGTAAATTACAGGAGAGGAGACTGCCCATCCTTCTCCCAAGGAGCAGCTGGTGTATTCAACCCGTGTGTCATTTGGATTTCAGCACAGCTTCTTTCCACTAGGATACCAGATTAGACACAAGAAATAGGGAAGGGATTATAAAATGAATCTACTCCACATGCAGTGAATTACTCTCTGGGGAGGCAAAAAAGGTTTTCAAGTGAAATCTCAATATTGCAGATGACACAGGTTTTCTTAGTAGTAAAATACACACAAGGAGAAATGTATTTCAAAAAACACTCTCTAAAATAAGCAGGAAATTGGCATAGAGTAGTAAACCCTGGGGAAAATACTCCAGTGTATACTTAATAGATGATGAGCTATGAGCTTTCAGAGTTATTATTGAGTATAAACTTTAAAATTGCACATCTAATGATACAGACAAGATCAATAAAATCCTGGGCATATCTCAAAGGTTATGAAAAACAAAGAGAATCTATTATTACACACTTGTTATGGAATTTTTTAAATGCCGTTCAACACCTCATTTTTGAGACAATATTGGGGTAATGAAAGGGTCAGAGAAAGGTGAGGACAATTATTAACAGTGAAGCCACTACTATACATTAGATTTTAAGGGATGAATATTGCACTCTGAAAATTTTAGGACAATATACATTTGACATGGATGATGTTGTTAAGTGTCACTGAGTCTAGTATGACTCATAGTAACTGTATGAACAATAGATCTGAATACTGTCCTATTCTGTTCCATATTCACATTCTCTGAGTCACTGAAAATCATTGCTACAATATGTGTAAATACACCCAGTTGAGGATCTTCCTCACAAAATGTCCCTCTCCAGTGAATAGCTTCTCTTAGTATCATGCCAGGCGTATGTGAGATTAAGCTTTATCATCTTTGCTTCCAAGGAGCACTCTGAGTGCATCTTCTCCAAGATATATGTTTCCTTTTGGCAGTCTGTGAGATATTCAGTACTCTTCTCTAACACTACATACAGTTCAAAGACATTAATTTTTCTTCTATCATTCTTATTTATTGCCTAGTTCTCAGCAGCATAGCAAATGATTGAATTTTTCCATGGTCTGAATCAAGTGCACCTTAGTCTTCAAACTGGCATTATTGCTCTTTAATAATTTGGAGAAGTCCCTGATTGCAGACTTTCCCAGTACAATATGTTTCCTGATCTCCTGACTACTGGTACCAAGTGTATTGATTGTGGATCCAAGTAAAATGAAGTCATTGACTGTTTTAATCTTTTCTCCACTAATTATGATGTTACCTATCAGTCCAGTGGTGAGAATTTTTGTTTTCTTGATGTAGAGATGCAATTCATATTGAAGGCTGTAGTCTTTAATCCTCTTCAGTAAACAATGCATTTTTTAAATGTATGGAATAAAGTTGTTGTTAACGTGCTGTTGAGTTGCCTATGACTCATAATGACCCTAAGTGCAACAGCCCTAACCCTGCTCTTTCCTGTGCCAATCTCACTGTCTCTGACACACCTATGCCCATTACCTTAAACACTAAATGAATCCATCTCATTGAGAGTCTTCTTCTCCTGTGCTGTCCATGCACCCACTCATGCATGACGACCCTCTCCAATGACTGATCCCTCCTCATGTCCAAAGTATGTTAGACAAAGCTTCAGAATTCCTGTCTCCAAGGAGCAGCCTCTCTAGGATGAAACTGTTCTCTAACACTCCCATATTCAATACTCTTCTCCAACACCACAAAAGCATCACCTCTCCTTCTATCCTCCTTAGTCATTGCCAACTCTCTGATGCCTAGCAACTGATTACATAGACCATGGCCTGTATCAGTCACACCTTAGTCTGGTGCCAAGACTGTTGATTGTGGAGCTAAGCAAACTAAAGCTGTTGCTGCCAAATAGCCCAGGGGTGAGAGTCTTTGTTTTCTTGATGTTGAGCTTCAATCCATATTGAAGGCTGTAGTCCTTGACCTTCTGCAACAAGTGCTTTAGGTCTTCCTCAGTTTCAGCAAGCAGGGTTGTGTGATATAAGTACAAAAATATATTTGGTGTACCAAACTCCAATGAGAGCTAGAAATAGCCCTTAATGGCTCAAGGAGTTAAACTTACGACATCAAAGATTTTTATATTAAACACAGATTTGTTGGTTTAAAAATTTTACTGAAATCCTAAGACATTTATGTCAAACCACCACAATTAGGCTTATACCTACACATAATAAACACTTAAATACTCAGTATTTTAATCAAAATATTTGAGGAAACATTTCTAATTTGATGAGAAGACAAAGAAATCAAATAATCATTGACCCCCTCTGGTATTTTTTTTTTTTGGTACCACATCAAAGCAAAAAAAAGTACTCAAAAGAGATTGCATCTCATCTAATAATTAACACATTGGGTGGGGGTGGATGCTTAGGAAAGGAAGTAAAAGTATAACTCCAATTGTACCTTTTTGACATTTCTATGCAATGTGCCTCAGGCAGGTTTTCCATTTTTAATTTTTCAAGTCCAGTCACACTTAAGATCCATTCACTCCAGTACTAAATTTCAGAGTTCCTTTCTTTTTTGAAATAAAACTTCTTTTATCAGCTTTGAAATAATAATACTTGACAACTGAACATGATAAATAAAATGAAAGTGGAAGATGATAACTATAGCAAGTGAGTTATCTATCTTCACAGACAGGAACAGCCATTAAGGAAAGCAGTAATTGCAAGGTAAAAAAAAATTACAACCACTTTTTCTTCAAACTAATGCTGTGTAAAATATTATCCACTATTGATGTACATATATATTTCTAACACTTTATTTTCTTTTAGATGAATAATACCATTCTCTATGGCTCCTACTTGATTAATATTTATCAGTAAGGCACATGTGAATATCCAATGCTGTTTCACTTTCACTCTTGGCCTTAAAATGCCTATCAAAAATGTAGAGTTAGGTTGTTGTTGTTGTTGTAATCATTGGGCACCACTGCACTAGCTACAGCTTATAGCAATGCTGTGAAAAAACGGTCTGAACCTGGCCCTCTTCTACACCATCCTCCCCATTACCAGTACACTCAAGCCCACCATTGTTATAGTCACTGTGCCAATCTATCTTTTTAAGAATCTTCCTTTCTTTCTATGACTCTTCACCTTTGCTAACATAATGAGGTTTTTCTCTTGTTTTTTGTCCAAGGACTGGTCCTTCCAGACAACATGTTTTAAAGTTTGTTAGATTAAGTTTCGCCATCAATACCTCCAAGCACACTTTGGTTTCAAGTCCTCCAAGAGAGACTTGTATAGGATTTTTTTTTTCAGTCCATGGGATATTCAGTAATCTTCTCCAGCACTACAATTCAGAGACATTGTTTTTTCTGGTGACATCCTTATACTCTGTTCAACTTTCAGTTGCCTGGAAAGTGACTGGAAAATGTACTAGCAAATTCCAGATAGAATTCACTTTGGAATCCTTCATTAATTTGTTCCTCAAACTTTCCGTAAAGGCAGAGGTGAATGGATGGACATTCTCCAACTCTAGTCATTGACGCTCCATCTGATAACTGTGAGGTTGAAATGTCTTTGAAGAGTCAGGATGGATCATTAAAAATGGAAATAAGCTATATTCTACTCTACTGTGTGGTTACTTAACTATAAAACAGGGTTTCAAATAGATCAAAACTTACGATCCAAGAAGTTATGCTATCTATGTTCATGTGACTTTACATACCTCATGCCACTACCTTTTTTTCAAATTGTAATAAGTAACATATTTGTCAATTCAACATTTTTTACAGGTATAATTTAGTAACATGAATTACATACCCCGTGTTATGTCACCATTACCACTATATATTTCCAGTTTAAATCCACCAGACACTCTTAGGAAGAAAGACATGTAATCTCTTCCTATGTGATTTATGGTCTTAGAAAACCAGCCAAATGGTCAGCTATGATTGAGTGCTGATATGATGACAGTCGATTTAAATTTTCATTTCTTTAGTATACAATCAGTGCCCTTTTAGGAAATATTTTCCCATTCTTCCTTCCTACCCCTTTGGTTTCAAGTCCTCCTCACTTTCAGCAAGCAAGGTTGTGCCATCGGAACAAGCAAGTTGATGATGATTCCCATTCCTCTTCATAAAAGTTCACCTTCTCAAATGATTTACTTAGCATAGAGAGTGAATGGATACAAAGATACAGCCCTGATGCCCACTTCTCTTGGTATTAAACCATCTAATGTCTCCATTCTCAGTTCAGAAAACAACATCTTGGTCTAATGAATAGGTTTCATGATGTTGCTGTTGTTGTTATGGGTCATTCAATCACCTGAGACTCATAGTGACCCTATGTACAATAGCTCTGAACTTGCTATCCTAAGCCAGTCTCACTGTAACACATCTACCACCATTACCCCAGTTACTGTGTCAATCCGTCTCATGCAGGGTCTTCCTCTCCTGCCCTGTTCCTTTTACCTACAACTGACACTGTTGCTCTTCAGTACTTTGAAGTGGCACTGACAGTAGCCTTTCCTGGAGCTACATGGTCAACTGACTGGAAGAGATTGATACAATTTGTTCCCACTCCAATAAAAAAGAACCTGAGTAAAGATAGAGGGGTATACATGAGATCCTTGCCCCTGGCAAATTGTGGATGACTGTCATAGTGCCTTTACAATGGGCACCACAGATGGTGGCATCTTTCAAGTTATCAAGGCTTCCATAGTTCTCCAATGGGTATCAAGAGATTATGAGGGAGTTTGACAGCTTTTACAACCAGGGCTCCACAGTTAGGAGACAGCTTTGCCATTTGGAGATATCTCTTTTCCACAAATGACTGCAGTATGGTCCATGTCACAGGGAAAGAAAATCCCTGGAGCTCCATCGCAAGTTATGCCTTAACAGGAGCCATACAGGCTATAAGAAATGGACCAGTGGCTATTGGTTGGGTGAGCTGCAATGGGTGGCATTCTTCTATTTTAATTGAAGGAGCTGGTATATTGTTGACAAGATTTGCTTCTTCACAGTCCCAATGGCCCTCAGTTTGCTGAGGGTCCCTCCCAGTTGCCTTTAACCCAGTTACCTTCCTCACCTTAAGGATATTATCATCAATATCAATAGGATTAAGACTCACACTCTGTGTGTTAACAAATGAGCTGTGGTTCCAGAAGGATTTTGGAAAACCAACTTGCAGTCTGTTTTTAAAATCATAGGTGGAACAACTCTGGCCAAATAGACAATGGGAAGACAGTCAATCTTTTAATTTTTTTCCTATTTAAAGGAATATGAGGGACAGTAGTAAAAGATAATACATTCACATACTAACACTTGGGTTATATTTGTGATCAGAATAAATGTCTAATATCTTAAAAAGAAATACAACAAGTGCCTAGAAAATGAAGAACCAAAGGACTACTAGTGAAATACAAGTACCATTTCCTTGGGATTTCTCAGTCTGTGCTTATGTGTTCCGTTATCAACCAATAAAAACTTCTGGAACTTGGGGTGGAGGGATGACCTGACAGAGTGTGGACATTGTTGAATAAGATCACTGATATCACACTCAAATGAAATTCTACTGAAGATTATCCAAAACCAACTAGGACATTACATTAAAAGAGAACTACCAGAAATACAGGCCAGGTTTAAAAGAATCCAATACACGCGAGAAATCTCCAAGTCAGATGGACCTTGGTTGAAAGCAAAAAGTACTAAAGGAATGTCTATCGGTGTTGTATTGACTATGCAAAGGCATTTGACTTTGTGAATCACAACAAATTGTAGCTTACCTTGAGAAGATGTGAATCCCAGAACACTTGATTGTGCTCATGCCAAATCTATACTTTGACCAGGAACCAGCCCTTAGAACAGAGTAAGGAAACAAAATGGTTCCTGGTTCAAAGCAGGGAAAGGAGTGCATCATGGGTGCACCCCTTCTCCACACTTTTTCAATTACATATGGAACAGATCATTTGAGAGGCTGGAGTTTATGAGGAAGAATGTTGCATCAGGATTAGAGGAAGACACACCAACCACCTACATTATGCAGATGACACAATCTTGTTCACAGAAAGTGAAGAAGACCTGGAGCATTTGCTGCCGAAGGTCAAGGACTGCAGTCTTCAGTATGGATTGAAGCTCAACATTAAGAAGACAAAGATTCTCACCACTGGACAAATTGGCAGCACCATGGAGAAAATATTGAGGTAATTAATAATTTCAGCTTGCTCATCTCCACAATCACCAGTCTTGGCACCAGTAGTCAAGAAATCAAAAGATAATCATATTGTTGTTGGTGTTGTTATGTGCCATCAAGTCGCTTGCGACTCATAGCGACCCTATTACAACAGCCCTAAATGCTGCTCTGTCTTGTGCCAATTACACCCTCTCCGACACACCTAACCGGAATCAATCCACCTCATAGGGGGCCTTCCCCTTCTGCGCTGTCCCTCCACCCTACCAAGGATGATGTCCCTGTCCTAGGACCTGTCCCTCCTTGCAACATGGCCAAAGTATGTTAGACAGACCCTCAGAATCCTTGCGTCCAAGGAGCAGCCTGGTTTGACCCTTTCTAGGATGAATCTGTTTGTTTTCCTAGTAGTCCATGGTACCCTCAGTACTCTTCTCCAGCACCAAAGCTCAAAGACATCAATTCTCCTTCCATCCTCCTTAGTCATTATCCAACTCTCTGATGCATAACAAGTGATAGCAAAGACCATGGAGTGTCAGAAGGACCTTGGTCTCCAAAGAGACACCATTGATCTTCAGTACTTTCGAGAGGTCCCTAACAGCTGACTTTTCCATGGCAATACATCTTCTAATTTCCTAGCTGCTGGTACCAAGAGTGTTGACTGTGGAGCCAAGCAAATTGAAGCTGTGAACAATCTCAATCTCTTCACCATCCATCCTTATGCTGCCAATTGGCCCAGTGGTGAGAATCTTTGTCTTCTTGACATTGAGCCTCAATCCATATTGGAGGCTACAGTCCTTGACCCTCTGCAGCAAGTGCTTCAGGTCCTCCTCAGTTTTAGAAAGCAGGGTTGTGTCATCTCCATATCATAGATTGTTGATAGATATTCCACCAATATTGACCCCACATTTCTCCTCATAGAGCCCAAACTCCCTGATAATCTGTTCTGCATACAGGTTGAAAAGGTGTGGAGACAGGACACATCCCTGGCGTATGCCCTTCCCAATTTTGAACCATGCAGTGTTCCCTTGTTCTGTTCTGACAACTGCCTCCTGCTCCAAGTATAAGTTTCTCATTAGCACAATCAAGTTTTCTGGTATTTCCATTCTTCTCAGAGTCAGCCACAGTTTGTTATGATCCACACAGTCAAACGCCTTTGCATAGTCCATCATATTAGTATAATTAAATATTCTAGGATTCTCATTTTTCTTGTTAGCCATGATTTGGTATGACTCGCACTGTCAAATGGCATCCCAACATCAACAAAACAAACATACACACACACAAACAAACACACAGAGACACACACACACACATTCTTCTGATATTCACTGCCTTCAGCCAAGGTGCATCTGACATCAGCAATTATATTCCTGGAGACATGGCTTTTCTAAACCTAGGTTGAACTTCCTGCAGTTCCATTTCAGGGTACTTTTCTAGTTGTTTATAGATTATATTCAGCAATATTTTGCTTGCATGAGATATTAATATTAATGATTATTTCCACATTCTATTGGATTACCTTTATTGAGGTGGAAACAAATAAAGTTAGCTAAGTAGCTGTCTTTCAAATCTGAGCACCTCAAGAACTGCATCTGTTAGCTGAAATATGCCAACTGGTTCCCCACTGATTACTTTTTGTCAATGCCTCCAGTGCAACTTGAACTTCTTCCTTAATTGTTATTAACTCTTTATCTTCCTTAAATGTTTCAATGTTGACCAATTCTTTTTGGTACAGTGACTCTGAGTATTGATGTTTCCTGGATCATCCAAGATTTGGACATAGCGTCCTTCAGTATTGCAATGCAAGGCTTGAGTTTATTTTTGTGGGGTTGATTTTGTTTGGGTTTTTTTTCAGCTTGAGAAATGTTGAGTGTTCTTCCCTCTTTACTTTTCAACTCTAACTCTGCACATTCGAATCTCCTGCCTTTGAGTTGGCAGAGAACTTGCCCGTTTGCTTTTTTACTCTCTAGTTCTTACACAATGCAAAAATAAGATTTATTACTAAATTAATATAAAGGATAAAATGAAGTTGATGTTCAATTTTCTTTCTAAAGATATTAGATCTTCATATTGTGAAACAAATTTGTGTGAATCTTTTCAGCAATAACTTAGCATATTTTGTGAGTAATGATCCTCACCTCACTACTTTTCTGGCTCTCTCCAGTGACTTCGTTTTAACTGGCTCATACAGAATAATATTCTTCTGCTAACATACAGAGGGAGCTCTAATTGTCTAGTGGCAACAAACTGCACTGCAAACCCAAAGATCCTCTGTTAAGGCCACCAGCTGCTGTGCGGGAGAAGGATGGGCAATGTCCTCCCATGTCATTAACTGCCCTGAAAACCTGCTGGATTATCAGCTATGGGTCGGTTCAAACTCAATGGTATGCAACAACAACATACAGAAGAATGTTCACTAGTACAGTTGAAATTTAAATGTATAGGAAGAGTGCATATAATGATAAATAAAACTAAGCTGGAATCTGTACAAAACCATTTGATGTAATCTATTGTTCAATGATAGAGTTGCTTCTTGTCCTGAATCTGAAGGGGCTGCATTAAAAACTCTTAACTACAACCCTCTCCTGGGATTTTGTAATTTTTTTTTCTACTCAAATGCATTAAATCTGTATATGCACTTGAACATAACAGTGCTCTGCTGCAGTGTAGATGTAACCTACATAAGAGATCAGAATGAAAATAAAAAACCAAATCAAGGAGATAGGTAATACAAAAATGCCAGCAAACTCCGCCTTCATAAAGACAACCACTGCATGTTTAAGAAATAATGAATAAAATCAAGGGTGATGACTGTTAGCAATCTTCTGCTGATGCAGATAGTTTTTAAAAGAGTATGAAAGCCAGAACTTTCTCTCACTCAGACACAAAAGAATTTCCAGAGCTTGCAATTCTTCCTGAGACAATATGGGCTTTAAAAAGATTCTAATTTAAATATTTATGCCTTCACTATATTTAATGGTATGCTACTGTAACTATGGATTTTAATGTTCTGTGATGTTTCTTTGTGTTTTATAACAGCTAAAATGATAGCTATCTTTACCCGTAATATTATAACGCAGCAATATAAAGCTCATATTTCCTTTCCTTAAAAAATGTGTTCTGCTACTGATAAAGCAACACGCTGACACTCAAAACAAATGTCTTCTCCAATATGCATGATGCATCTTCTACAATTACAAAATAACCCAGTCAGGAAGTCTAACTACCAGGCTGGAGACAACTCTCCAGTGATCTCAACTTCTTATTCCTGTGGAACCAATGTAAAGGAAGAAGAGAGATATGAAATTGAGCAACACAACAACAAAATCTTCATCATATTAGGTGGGTCCTGAACTTTTTGAAGATCAAAGAAAATCAGCTGGCATTCATCCTGTAAAGGACACTGGCGATAGAACACACCTAGAATAATGTACATGTACTTGGTGAGTTTGTTGTTTTACCTAGAAATGTTTGAGAAATGAACTTCTGTTAAAATTATCCTTAGTATATTCAGGGGGGAAACTCACTCATCTCCTCTAAACATCACAGGAAAAATTGTCCTTTCATCAGTTTAGCAAAGAAAGAAATATTCAGCAAAATTATCATATTATACTGATGAGGTAAGAGCTCACACACTATTCTCTCTTCTTACTTCATACACATTAGCCATATAAACATGCACACACACACACACACACACACACACACACACACACACACATCCCTTCATGTACGCATATATACTTGAATAGGTATTTCTAGATACAGCGAATCAGACAATCTGTCAATTATATTTCAATTAGTGGATAGTACACATTGAAGAATATTCTAGTTTTTTCCTCTGGAGAGACATCGTCATGTAAACACTAATTTTCTTTTTAATATCTTTATTTTACTTTCTTAAAAGTAAAGATGATGGTTTGGAAACAAATCAGGAGGTAGGTTCAAATAACGATACTCCACACAGAAGCAGAGCAGAGTGATAATTTGGAAGGACCATAGAATGCATTCCTAACTTCATTTGCTATGTGTAAAATGCATGTTAGGCAATTTCACCTCTTTAATACTCATGGAAATGTGACTCCACAAGGCCAATCTTCTCTAATCCTCTGAATACATGGTTGGACTGAAATCCGTACCAAAGTAAGGACTTTATTCAGAGAGTAATGGGAACTTTAGATGGAAGAAGTCCTCCTGCATTATAAAGTGCGAAATGCCCACAAGTAAGAATCATCGCTGTTAACTGCTTTAGAGTCAGGTCTGGCTCATGGCAACTCCCATATCAAACAAAATAAAGCACCCCCCAGTCCTGCACCAGCTTCACTACCACTAGCACACTAAATGTTGCACCTACCGTGCATGGTGAGCTTCTTCCCACCTACAGGTTTGACTTCCAGCACTACCTTGCACAATACTGTGCTATGGTTTATAGAGTTTTCACTGGCTGAAGTTCAGAAAGTAATCTCCAAGCTTTATTTCTAGGCTGAAAGAGTGTGGAAACTCCATTGCAGCCTGCCCACAGTGGCTGACTCAGCTAATATTTTCGGTACTTGATGGTATATCTACCATATTCATAGCAGTAAAAACAATGGATCATCAGATATTGAAATATTAGAGCAATTAATAGTCCTATTAGCCACTTGGTGGACAAATGCCTGATGAAAATGAAGATAATAAAGAGGAAAGCTAACAGGTAAGTGGAAAAGAGTTCTGAGGAAGTGATTATACCTCCATCAATAGGCACCTAAATCAGGTTGCCTTTGAATTTCCATGGGCAAATTAATGGAAAAGTCAATTGAAATCATATTTATATTTCTATCATTTGCAAGTGAAGGATAACATGAAAGATTTCCTCCTCATTTTATTCTTAAATAAGGATGGTAAAATAATCAGGACCATTACAGAAAGTTTCTATAGACTTATGTTTTCTTTATGTTTAATAATGCTATTAAAAGGAGCTAATAAAATAATGAATGGTTCAGTGTTCAGCTGCTAATTAAAATGTAAGTAGTTCAAGTGCACTAGCATTTCCATGGAAGAAAAGACCTAGTCACTTCTTCCTATCAAGGCAATAGTAAGAATAACCATATGTTGTTGTTGTTGTTGTTGTTAAGTGCCATAAAGTATCACTGTGACCCTATGAACAATGGATCTAAAATCCATCCTATTCTGTGCCATCCTTATACTTTCTGGCACACTAGAAGCCATTGCGGTAGTCACCGTGTCAGTCTACCTGGTTGAGGGTCTTCCTATCCTTCCTTGATCCTCCAACCTTCCAAGTATCTCCAAGGAATAGCCCCTCCTAGCAACATGACTGGAGTGTGTGAGGCAAAGCCTCATCATTCTTGTCTCCAAAGAGTACTTCAGCTGCACCCTCTCCATGACATATCTGTTTGTTTTCTTCGCTGTCCATGGGATGTTCAGTGCTCCTCTTCAACACCACAGTTCAAAGGCATCAATTCTTCTTCTGTCATCCCTGTTCATTGTCCAGCTCTCAGATGCGTTGTCCAGTTCTCATGAGAAAGAGTAATTCTACTCTGGTATTTAAGCAGCTATGAATCAATCCCCACTCAACAATACAAAACAAAATGTTTAATATTAAACTTTCTTTCTTACTAGCCAAAAGGTATAGCCAAATTTTACATTGCAAATTCAACATCTATAAATATCTCCCAAATACGGAAGCAATTGCCTTCTGACTATTCAAGTTTTCATTTCATTAATTCCAACAACATTTATATGATTTATATCTTACTCTGTACACTAAAATTTTCAGACTGAAATTATATTTAACATATTTAGATCTCCAGGATCTTCTCAAGTGCCTTGCTTATGATAGATACTTTTTAAAAAAATTATCTGTTGTTCATGAAGTGTAAAATTAATTTGTATTCCTGTTGGCTAAAATCAAGATTATGACAACACTTAGACCACTTAACTGAATTTTCGAGAGCTGTTAAAGCAAAATGCACTAAAGAAAGTCATTTAATTTTCCATATATTTAAGAAAGCCTTTTATTCCAATTCAGAAAATAAAATTGTTAGGATTTAAAGTGCTTTTTAAAATCATTTTAAGGCTTTACATTGTCCAAGAAATGTAGACACTTTTAGAAATAAGTAATAAAGAAATTTCTAATGACAAAGTCAAAACGAATAAACAGCATTTTGGAGGCATACTGAGTTAAATTCAATATCAACAACTTCAAGAACAATACAGTTTTCTCTCTGTAAAGAAAAAAATTAATGGCAGTGGATTAAAACAACAACAACAACAACAACAACAACACCACTGTAGAACTTGTCTACAACCATTGCCTATGAGTTTATATGCATTTCCTCAAATCACAGTGGACATAAATTTATAATTGAGACTCAAATTCATATACTTAAGCAAATTCCCTTGTTGCATCCTTAAGCTTTGTTAAAATTAAACTCTTGCTATGCCTTGTTAACAAATATTTTCTTCTTTCGGGACAGTACGCTTCAATATTTCTCCTAGGAGTATTCTTTCCATTCTTGAACCAGTATTTTTATTTGAAATGGTGTCTTATCTTGTGGATGTCTTCATTTGACCAATAGATACCATTTATTGAGGATTTGTCTGTGCTGAGCATTTTACAATCATGTCACTTATCTTGATTTTGTTGATAATCATGCATGAAAAGAATGTTCATTTTGAAATGTTCCACATTAGGAAAAGTTAGGGGCATTTGCGCAAAGGCAAACAGCAGTTGTTAACTGAAGTCTATTTTGTTCTGACTCATACTGACTTTATTTACAAAAGAATCAAATACTGTTCAGTCCTGCACCATCTTCCACCTTGACTATATCTATTTGAATCTATTCTTTCAAGGAAATACGGTGTCAGTCCATCTTGGGGAGGGTTTTCCTCTTTATGTAGGTTCTATTTCTCTAATTTCAAAATCAACACTTCTTACTAATTCTATAAAAATGACTCTGAGAAAATCTTTGCACTAATTAAATTTTTGTGTTGGAATATTTTTCTAATTATTTAATGACTCGCAACTTTAACACAGATAACCAAAAGTATGATAAAACTTTAAGTCGAAGTACCTGCTATTTTTACCATTTTCTTAATGCAATGCCAATTAAGTCTTATTTTATTTTAGGTAAATAAAGTAAAAATGCAGCCACTTGGCCAACTGATTGGAAGAGATAGATATTTGTTCCCATTCCAAAGAAAGGTGACCCGACAGAGTGTGAAATTTATCAAACAATATCACATGCAAGCAACATTCTGATTAAAATTACACAAAAACGACTGGAACAGCACATGAACAGAGAACTGTCAGATGTGCTGGCTGGGTTCAGAAGAGGTCATAGTACCAGGGATATTATAGCTAATTTTAGTTGGATCTTGGCTGAAAGCAGAGAATACCAGAGAAATGTCTTTCTGTGTTTCATTGACTATGCAAAGGCATATGATTGTGTGGATCACAATAAAACTGTGGCTGGCACTGAGAAGCATGGGCATCCCAGAACACTTGATTGTGCATATACAAAACCTATTAGATAGACTGCCAAAAGAACAAACATATCTTGGGAAAAGTACAGACAGAATGCTTCTTAGAGGCAAGGATGAAGTAACTTCATCTCACATACTTTGGTCACGTTGTTGGGAGAACCTATTCCTTTAAGAGAGGCATCATGATTGGAAAAGTGGAGGATCGGCTAAAGAGAGGAAGACCCTCAATGAGATGAATTGACACAGAGACCATAGAAATGGGCTCAAGTGTGTCAGAGGTGAAAAAGATGGCAATAATAGGGCAGAGTTCAGATGTGTTGTTCTTCAATTTATTATACATTATACTTGATGATACCTAACAACATATTCAATTACATCAATAATTATATATTTATAAGAAGATTCCAAAAGACAGCACGGAATGACAGAGCAAAATATTACAATGACATGTGTGAGGAATTAGAGTCAGGAAATCAAAAGGGCAGAACGCGTTCAGCATTTCTTAAGCTCAAGGAAATGAAGAACAAATTCATATCTCGAGTTGCTATAATCAAGGAAGCTTTAGGCAGAATGTTAAATGATCCAGGAGGTATCAAAAGAAGATGCAAGGAATATACTGAGTTATTGCATCAAAAGGAATTGGCAGAATCAGAAGAATTTAATGAAATAACATTCAAGCAAGAGCCTGTGGTGATGAAGGAAGAACTTCAATCTGCTTTGAAGGAAATAGCAAAAAATAAGGCCCCAGGAAAAGACGGTATACCAATTGACATATTTTCGCTAACAGAAGCTGCCCTGAATGTGCTCACCAAGTTGTGCCAAAAAATCTGGAGAACAACCACTTGGCCAACTAACTGGAAGAGATCTATATTTGTTCCCATCCCAAAAAAGGGTGACCCAACTGAGTGGAAACTACAGAACAATAGCATTGATTTCACATGCAAGCAAGATTCTACTGAAGATTAATCCAAAAACAACTGGAACAGTACATCAGCAGAGAACTGCCAGAAGTACAGGCTGGGTTTAGAAGGGGTCATGGTATTAGGGATATTGTAGCTGATGTTAGATGGATCTTGGCTGAAAGCAGAGAATACCAGAAGAATGTCTATCTGTGTTTCATTGATTATGCAAAGGCATTCGACTGTGTGTATCATAACAAACTGTGGCTGACTCTGAGAAGAATGGGAATCCCAGAACATTTAATTGTGCTGATGCGAAACCTATACT
>NW_006399789.1:19371201-19401489 GCF_000299155.1 Elephantulus edwardii
TGTGTGTGTGTGTGTGTGTGTGTGTGTGTCTGCCTCGTGGATAGAGAGTTTCACTCATAATCCAAAGGTGGGTAGTTTGAATCCACCAGCTGCTCACAGGAGAAAGATGACAAATCTCCTTCTGCACAATTACACAGTAAAAGGCTCTGAAAACTCTCTGCAGAATCAGTTATTAGTCTGTTACTATTTGACAGAAATTAATTGCATTGATATATGTTGTGGTTGTGGTTGTTATATGCGACTCACAGTGACCCTGTATACAACAGCCCTAAACCCTGCTCTACTCCTTGCCAATCTTACTGTCTCTGATACATGTAATAACCCCATTACCTCAATCAATCCATATAACTTAGACTCTTCCTCTCCTGTGCTGTCCCTCTACCCTCCAAGCATGATGTCCCTCTCCAAGGACTGGTCCCTTCTTGAAACATGTTCAAAATATGTCAGATGAAGCTTCAGAATACTTGCCTCCAAAGAGAGTGGCCTGGTTTCACCCACTCCAAGATGAACCTGTCTGTTCTCTTTGAAGTCCATGTTATATTCAATGCTCTTCTCCAACACCACAGCTCAAAGGCATCACTTCTTCTTCTATCTAAAGAGTATGTTGTTGTTGATTGCTGTCATTTTTGAGCACAATTCATAGTCACTCTTCAAAAAAAAGGCCTGAAGCCTTTATATAACTATCGTCATTTATCAAAGTTCATAGAGTTTCCAGAGGCATGTTGTTTAGAAAGTAGATGGTCTAAAGGGTATGTTTTCATTGCTGATGTTGTTGATTGCCTTTGAGTCCAGCACAACTCATAGTGACCCTATAACAAAAGGCCTGAAGCCCCTCTACAACTATCCACATTTATTGAAGTTCATAGAGTTTTCAGAGGCAAGTTGTTTAGGAAGTGAATGTCACTTTTGATTCCAAACCTGTCATAGAATATTATTGATTGAGTCACCTGCGATGCATAGCGACCCTGTGTTCAACAGCTCTGAACCCTTCCCTGTCCTGAACCAGTCTCACTAATTCTGTCACACCAACTCCCATCATCCCAGCTACTGTATCAATCCATCTCATCCAGGGTCTCCCTGTCTTGTGGTGTCCACCCACCCTTTTGAGCATGATGTCCTTCTCCAAAGACCAATCTCTCCTTGCCACATACTCAAAGTGAGGTGGAGCTTCAAAATCCTAGCCTCCAAGGAGAGACTTGGTTTCATCCTCTCCAAAACAGAACTATTTGTTTTCTTGGCAATTCATGGTATTTTCAAGACTCTTCTTCAACACCACAACTTGAATCCATCTATCCTTAGTCACTGTACAACTTTCTGAGGCACATCTTTGTCTCTAGACTAACATCATTACTCTTCAGCACTCTGGAGAGGTCCATAACAACAGATTTTTCCAGTGCAATTAGACTTTTGATTTCCTGACTGCTGGTATGAAGAGTGTTGATTATGGATCTAAATAAGAAGTAATTGCTAACCAAAAGGAATTGGTGGACACAGAATAATTTCACGAAACAATATATTAGCAAGAGTTTATGATGATGAAGGAAGAAGTTCAAGCCACTCTGAAGGAACTGGCAAAAAAACAAAGCACCAGGAATTGATGCTACGCCAACAGATTTCAACAAACAGATGCTGCCCTAGATGTGCTCACCAATTTATGCCAAGAAATATGGAGGACGACCACCTGGCCAACTGACTGGAAAAGAAGTATATTTGTTCCCATTCCAAAGAAAAGTGATCTGACTGAGTGTGGAAATTATTGAGCAATATCATTAATATCACATGCAAGCAAGATTCTGTTAAAGATTATCCAAAAACGACTGGAATAGCTCATCAACAGAGAACTGCCAGAAGGGCAGGCTGGGTTTAGAAGGGGTCATGGTACTAGGGATATTATAGCATTGATATATATCTGAAATATATACATATATATTTCTGATGTTATGTGCATATTTTTTCTCCTAGTAAATTACAGGTACAGTTTAGAGGTACCACAAGTTGGTTCTAGACTATACCAATAAAATGAATATTGCAAAATAGCAAGTACAAATTTCCAGATTTATAAAAAAAATTAAAATTCCAAGTATTACCACAACATGACACAGATATATAAAGTGAGTCCATGCGGTTGGTAAAACTGGTAAACCATAGACTTGCTTGGTACAGGGTGGCTACAAATCTTCAATTGATTAAAACGTTATCTGTGGAGTACAATAAAGTAAAGAACAGTAAAACCAAATGTGCTTGAATCTGATATTTTTCTGATCTCAGGCAATTTGAAAGTGTTGTGGGCAACTCCTTATAAGTACTGCTGTGAGGGAAAAACATTTTCCTCTGTGGTCAAGGGAAGCTTCAACTCACTGAAACTCAACTCATTGTCCCAAAATTGGAAACAAATCATAGCTGATCCTCCACTGGGGGCAGGATATTCTCCGCTTTAGTATGGGCAGACCCCGAGACTGTGATGAACTATCATTTCCACGATTACTCTTACCCATACTCCTTGCTCATGACTGACCTTGTAGTAAGTTTTTAGAGACTGTGAAATAAACATGAGGAGTTTGCTCATCATTGTCCTAACAAAGCAGCTGATAGATTCAAACAGTGTGTTTTGGAAGTGCAACGTCTTACACACTTGTTGTTGTTGTTAGGTGCCGTCAAGTGGTAGACGACTCATAGCAACCCTATGAATGAAAGGCCTGAGCACTGTTCATACATAGAGTTTCCGGAGGCAAGCCCTTTCGGAAGTGGATGCCACGCCTGCTTCCAGGCTTGTTTTAGTCAGGAAGCTCCAGACAACACTGTCCACCATGGGTGCCCATTACCACGATTGGCACATCACTGTCACAGTGTTCAGCATCACAGCAACCAGGAGTTAGCTCTGTACAGCAATGCACAGACCAGTGCTATACCACCTAGAAGAATGTTTGACATGAAAACAATTTGAACCCAGCCGAAGGCCACAGGCCTGAAGGCCCTTTGGGCTTAAGGCCACCTCCTGCCTTAAACCCTGGGCCAAGCCTAGCTTGCCTTGCTCTGGGGGCAGAGCAAACCGGCACATCAAACACAAGCCCGGAAAAGCACTCAACTCGATTCCAAAAGCTTGTCATATATAATTCCTGTGCTCGTACCACCATGTTCTCTCTGGCAAGGAGAAGTCACTGAGACCCTGGGAGGAGCCAACCAGGAAGAACATGGCAGCCTCCTCTCCCCACTCACTTAGGGTTTAGGGTCACAAAAAAAAAAATAATAATGTCTTTATTTCCCAGGAAAAGAAAACAATGATATTTTGAAATATCCCTTCCCGTTTTTCATAAAATGTAACCTTATCATGGATAGGAAAACTCTCGTGGTATAGTGCTACTAACCCAGGAGCCATTCATGCCTCTCTGGTGGTTTAAAACCACCAACTGCTCAGTGTGAGAAAAGACAGGAAATCTCCTCCATTGACATTTACAGCATCACAGCCTTGGAAACCTACTGGGGCGCCACCTATCAGTTGAGAGTGGATGGTGATGAGTATGAACCTGAGTAATGGAAACGTGAAAGCTCATCAGATTCACATCCTACCCACATTCCTGGGGAGAAGACTTCCACGCTGTGTATAACAGGAGTTAGAAATCATATTGACCTTTTTATAGTCTCCCTATCACACTAACTAGCTGAATTATTCCTCAAGTATGATCGGGCTTATCAACGTCTCCAAACTTTCATATAGTTCTCGCTTAAAACACAGCCACAATAAAAGTAATATCTTCTTGACATCTTGAGTTAATATGCAACTATTATGATTACATTAAGTTTCATCTTCAATTTGGAAAATGAGTTTGAATTGAAGTTCAAGCTATTTTAACAACTGCTGTTGGTAAGTCCCATCCCCTGTTATTGGCACCTGTGTGTAATGACAGGATGAAATAGCAGCAGCTGTTCGCTTCCTGCTGTATTAGCATGACATGGATCAAATGGATTAACAGGCAAGCTGGTTGGTCAGCCTGATGGCGACTATGCTGGTTAAAAACTCCAGAAAGAGGACTCTTGGTTTAACAAATGTATCTTAAAGACATAAATTATTCATGGGTCTAGGACTTGAAAATTCTAACAGATGGTCCTAAACAGGGACTTTTTAAAATAAAACAAAAAGGAAAAGGAGAAAAAAAAAACCCAAAAAATCTTTTTAAAATGAAGTTTTAAGTAAAATTTTAGGTGTGAAAATGTTATGTCTAAGTGAGACATACTTAGGTATATATTTATTTTATTGATGTCAGGGAGCTGTTGTGGCCTATTGGTAAGAAACTGCATTGCAACTGCAAAGGTATAAGGCTCAAATCCACCAGCTGCTCCACAAAAGAAGGATGGGCAATCTCCTCGCGTGCAATTAACTGCTTCTGAAAAAATCCTCTGGATGGTCAGCAATGGGTCAGTTCTGACTTGAAGGTACAACACAACAACAACAACTGACATGATTTAAGATGTTTGAAGTCAACCTGATCATTCTTTACGAGCTTACTCTGGTGCATTATACATTTTTATTTCATATTTTACCAGGCATTCTTCAAGTATTTTGAGCCTACATTGTCATAAGCTAATTTATCTTTCAAAAGTGACCCAATTTTTATACCCTTCCAAAGTGTGATACAGTGTATTTTTACTTGGCAACAGGAAACAGATCAATGGTAGCATATTTCTTCTTTTAAATCAATGGTTCATAAACTCTCAAGTACACCTAAGAGACATGTAAAAAATTCAAGAATCCAGTACACAGGACCCCATGTGTGTCAAAGTAGAATTGTGCTCGCTAAGGCTTCTAATTGGCTGTTTGGAAAGTTTGTAAGATCACCATGCTTTTCTCTGAAGTACTTCTAGGTAGATTTGAACTTCAAATTTTGCAATTCCCTCAAATATAAGTGAATTACAGTCTGTCATTTAAGAACATTGTCTACTAAAATGATATTAAACCTCATTAAATTTTTTTAATCTTTTCAGAATATGGATGTCAACTTAACTGTCTATGAATATCTATCTATCTATCTATCTATCTATCTATCTATCTATCTATCTATCTATCTTCTGGATATTGATATTTAGATATAGTGGCCTAATGTTAAGAATCTGCTCTGCTTATCCAAAGGTACATCAGTTTGAATATACTAGTACTTGACAGAAGAAAGCTGGGCAATTAAGTCAAGTGCAATTTACTGTCTCTAATAACCCGCTGCTGGAGAGTCAGCCACGAGTTAGTTCTGACTTGATGGCACATAACAACAACAAATTATATATATATATGTAATTTATTTCTATCTTTATTTATTGATTATCTATTTATATATATTTTTAGTTTTTTTTAATAATTTTAATTAACATTTACAGAGAATTTGGATTTCCATTCATTCATTGCTGCACTTCTCTACCCGCCCAGCCCTCTCCCCCCGCCCCCCAGTGTGCTCCTCTCTTTCGAAAGTAAAAGAAACACTCCTTCCCTGGTACACAATCCTCCCGCACCCCTCCTACCGCCCCAAGTACATTCCACTATGCAACCTTAATTGTGGACTCTTGTGATAACCATAATACCCTATCATACATTGCTTTTAAATTATTCACTCACTCATCTGTTTCAGTGCAGTATACACAATTTATCCAGTTTTTCTCAGTTTTACCCCCCACCCTGATATCAGTCCCATTTTACAGCAGTGGCACTATGCAATATTTGTCCTTTTGTGACTGAGATATTTCACTCAGCATAATTTTTATATTTTTATATATATTTTATATATATTTCTATATTTCTATTTATTTCTATTTCTATTTCTATCAATTTGTTCAGCTATGGGCTCTCATGTACTACTAGATTTTCAGTTTGGGGAACAAATCATCAGAGTTTTAATGTAGCACTGTCAAATTAGACATATTTACCTCCTCATATTATAAATCACCCTAACCTCTGAAGATCTTGGTTTCTCTCTCTCTCTCTCTCTCTCTCTCACACACACACACACCCTTATAGTGCTTTCATCAGTATAAAGTGATCTCTCTCTATTAATGTTGGTGGGTCTTTCTTTATAACATGTTTCTTATCTGAAGAACTTTATGTTTACCTGTAGTCTTACTCTTAGAATCTAATAATTTTTCTCCCCTTTCTTCATCTCTGTCATTTAACTGTATTCTGTTTTTTTACGTTTTATCTAAAAGTAGTAGTATTTTATTATTTTCTTTTAAGACTCTTTCCATTAATTTTCTCAGATATGTGAATTTGCAGAGAAAATTTGTATAGTTTTCATTACTTATCGGAAATAAAGAAAAATGTATTATGTAGACTACCACAAAGAAAATCAAAGAAACTAGCAAAATATAGAAGCCATCCTGGACATTCTCTGATCACACTGAAATAAGACCCAGATACCTGAACAAAATATTATAAAAGAGTTTTAAAATTCTATCAGAATATATGGAACAATAAGAATCTTATGAAGCAAACCTGACGACAGCTTTGTCCAATGGTGTTCCTCTCTGCCAGGGTGTAATCTGATCAAGCACTGTCCCTGCAGGTCTCTAGAACTGCCTCTCATCTCCCAAAGTTTGCAATTAGCCTGGCCACCTCAACAAGGTGAATTGACACAGTGAGTGAAACAATGGGCTCAAGCACATCTGATATGATTCGGGATGGCACACACTAGGGCAAAGCTCTGATCTCTTGTTCATAGGACCACTATGAATTATTGTCAATGCAATAGCACAGAAAAGCAGCAACACTCCCATGTGAGCTTCTTCAGCAAGTTCTTAGGCTTCATTGCAACCAAGGTAGTTACTAGTTGAGGTGATAACTACTCAACATTCCACAATACAAAGGGTAAAAAAAAGTGATTTTTTCAATATCATCTGAAATAACTTCGTGTGTTAACACTCACATTAGGATGTACATTCTCCAACTAAGTTCTGCTTTTATTCTACAGAAGCACCATTCTAAAGGTAGAAATCTGCCAGTCCAGTATAGACAAGTGAAACAAATAATTCCATCGCCATGACAACTGTGTTCAGACACACAAGCATATGCACATACCAAACAAAAAAACCTTTTTAGATTCTGTCTAAATTAATCGGCTCATGATTTTTAAAATTAAATAAAAAGGACAGTAATTTATGCAGCATAGCTGGCTACTGTCCATCTTTTTTTCTTTCTTCCTTTTAAGCTAACTCTGGCAATAAATTTTTCCAGTCTTGAGTGAAATTTTAAGAAGCAGAAACTTAAGTGACAACAGAACAGACATTTTCAAATTATACTGTAGACATACTGTTATTTTAAAAGATACTTGAGTGAAAACCTTTGTTTATAAAGAATTGTTTTCAACTTTCTCCTGAAAGTACTCAATCAAAAAATAGAGAGGAGAAATAATAGATGGGGTGGGTGAATCACCACCAAAATTACACCACTGAACAAAGCTTAATGTCCAAAGCAGAACTTCACTAAGTAGAGCTGTGAAGGTAGAAATCACAAGAAGGTCACCTTATGTGTGTCTTGGTTGTTTGGCTTGCTTTTAAGCATATACCAAAAAATTGTTTTCTGAGTTTGTTTTAATGAGATTGGTTTTTGCTGTTCTTTTGAGGTGCAGCATTTTGAACACAGCTAAATTTAGATGGTGTTCTCAGGAGATGCTCTTTTCAGTCCAAGATTAACAGAGGCCAACAATGCCCCCCTTCATCTTCTGCCTGTGAACTTCTCAGTGACAGAGGTGTGAGTGGGTTTTGTGATGACCTGTGGCTTCTCCATGCATTTAAAAATCCCTGTCAGTAGAGAATAACACAATGGGCACAGGCAGCAAAACTCCTGTCTACCGCAGGAGAATATGCTAGTACTTAAGGCTGAATCTTGTTAATGAAACTCATTATCAGATTTCTCACTTGTATATTACCTATCTCTTTTATTTCTTTCTTTTTTGTTTTTATGCAATGTGTAATTTATTTTGTTTCTGATTCTTGAAAAATGCTTTTCACATCTTTTAAATGAACTAAAGAATTTGTGACATATAAAGCCAAATTTCACATCCAAGGGAATCAGAGTCGATGATGATGCACTGAAAATATGGCTAGTTTAAAGAGTAAATGTTGGTGAGGATGAAGAGAGATTGGAACTTTTATGTACTGCTGACGAGATTGTAAAATGGTACAACCACTATGAAGGAAGTTTAGCATTTCTTCAGAAAGTTGAAAATAGAAATTTTGTTTGATCCAGCTGTGCCACTACTGGGAATATGTCCTAAACAAATCAGAGCACAAACAAATGTATGCACATCCATGTTTATGGTAGCTTTAGTAACAATAGCAAAGAGACAGAGGCAACCCAAGTGGCTATCAATATTAATGCATAGAGAAACTGTGGTACATTCACCTAAAGGAATATTGCACAGCACTGAAAAACAGTGATGAATTCATAACACTAGTACCTGATACACAAGATGGATGAGTTTAGAGGACATTCTGCTGAGTGAAATAGCACAGGCAAAAAGGACAAACACTGCATAGAACCACTGTTATAAAAACAAGATGATCACAGGTGGTGTAGGGATAGCAGAAGAACAGACAACTAATTAGCACTAATGCAACAGGCAAAGAGAAGGTCAACCTGAAAACAATGGATAATCAGACATTTTGTGTATCGCCATTAACAATCTGGAGAGAATTGTATTGGGGGGGGGACCAAAATGTGTAAGAATAATTGAATGGAAACAAAATTCTTTACAAACTTTTATTCAAATCCCATTTAAAAATGAATTTAAGATGAAAATAAAGTGTTATTTCCTTCCTTCCTTCCCTCATTCATCAAAATACCTCCTTTTTCATGTTCCATTGTTCAAAACTTTCAAACTAACCATCCTAACTCAAACTTTGATTAAACACGTTACTTTTCAAGAACTCCCAGCAACTCTTTGCTATCTAATTACATCCATTTCCCCCAGTTCTTTACATTATGAATGAGAACTGGTCAACATTTAGTCGATGTATTTTGAACATTTACAATAAAACCATTTAGTCTAAAATTATCTTTATAACTATGAAGGCTTTCTATTCAACTTGTTCTATTCCACCAAATTTTATTTCCAACTATTTCACAAAGCAAATCTCTGCTCAGTCTACTTATCGTAAAAGCTGCATGCTTATTCCATACTCTTGGTCTTGCCTTTTTCCTTTTAGGAATATGGTTAAGTACTCTGTATGTGTTGTTGTTATGTGCTGTGAAGTCGCTTGCAACTCATGTGTAGTGACCTTATGTACAAGAGCCCTAAATCCGGCTCTATCCTGTGCAACCCTCACTGTCTCTGCCACACCTACTCCCACTACCCAAATGACTGAATTGATCCATAGGTACTAAGTATTTTTCACTCCTTTTAAACTATATTCCTTCATCTCTAAAAGTAGGAGGGATATTATTGAGAAGGCTATTTCATAGAGGAGTTATAGCTGTAAATCTTTTTATTCATTTTTTTTTATTTTCCCAATGGAATTGTAGTAATTTTTCTTTTTCTCCATAGATTTAGGCCATGATCAGACTTATACAGAAAGGTAGATGTCCTGATTAAGTGCTCAGTTTTTTACATTTAAAAAAACACTTGAGTATCTACCATTGCAAATGGTCTGGTAAATCAACTACCATAAAATGTATAGGTGTTTCTTATCAAAAACATGGAGCAAAATAAATTTATTGATCATATGGTCAGAAGATAAAATGAAATTAAGTGTAAGCAATAGTAATAATAATTAAATAACAGTCACTGTCAGGTTGGCAACAACTCAGCCGCCCCATGAGTTCTGAGTAAAACTGTTCACTTTTCAAAGCAGTTGAGTGGCTCACTTGGAAGATATATCAAGCCTTTTTTTCTAAAGTGTCTCTGAGTGAATCAGAGTCACCAAATTTGGATAGTAGCCAATTGCCAAACCATGTGTGCCTCTCTCAGTGACCCTTTTATGAACAAGTAAGTGCCTAATGAGATATTTATAAATAGTAATAAAAATGACAAGGATTGCAGCCTTTGATATGGATTGAAACTCAACATCTAAAAAACAAAGATTCTAACCACTGGGCCAATTGGCAACATCATGATATATGGTGAAGAGATTGAGATTGTTAATAGCTTTAGTTTGCTTGGTTCCACATTCAACACTCTTGGTACCATCAACCAGGAAATTAAAAGACAAACTGCACTGGGAAACTCTGCTGTCAGAGACCTCTCCAAAGTACTGAAGAACAATCATGACAGTCTGGAGACTAAGGTGTGCCTGAAACAGGCCATGGTCTTTGCAGTCACTTGCTATGCATCAGAAAGCTGGACAATGACTAGGGAGGATAGGAGGAGATTTGATGCCTTTAAGCTGTGATGCTGGAGAAGAGAATTGAATATAATAACATGGACTGCTAGAAGTACAAAAAAGCTTGTCCTGGAGAAGGTGAAGCCAGGCTGCTCCTTGGAGGCAAGGATTCTGAAGCTCTGTCTGACGTACTCTGGACACGTTACAAGGTGGGTTCAGTCCTTGGAGACGGATGTCATGCTTGGGACTGTGGAGGGACAGTGCAGGAGAGGAAGACCCTCGATGAGATGGATTGATTCAGTCACTGCGGTAATGGCAATAGGTGTGTGGGATAGAGCAGGGTTTAGGACTGTTGTACATAGGGTCACTATGAGTAACCAGTGACTCTATGGCACATAACAACAACAATAAGAATGACCAATGGTTACAACATGTAATGAACTATGTTAACTATTTCTAGCTACAAACTTATTTTATCCTCATAAAAACTCAATGAGTTAGGAATTAAGACTAATATTAACACATGAGCATCATCATTTCCACTACTGCTAATAAAACAAATGAAGCAAAACAGCTTGTCTAAAGTCATAGAGCTTATAGATGGTGGAACTGTAATTAGTACTAAATACTACTAAATATTGAATTCAGAGATATCACCTACCTGATCAAATAGTTCTCATTAGTTCCCATAACTTGTTACCAAATGTTCACCCTGTGGTATGTGACCTTACCTGATGACTGTAGGATGTTAGTGATACTAGTTTCTCCTATTTCTCAGCTCTTTCCACTCATAACCTGTACAGTGCAATTTGAAATTTAAGCATTTATTTTCTTGAATTTCTATTTAATATATGTAAGTCTTACTCTAAGCAAAACCACTTGAGGTTGGGATTATATCTCATATTTGGTATTCTCTTTAGTAACAGCTTAAGGCCTCACCATCAGTAAGCTCTCAACAAATACATGTAGGCGAGCTCTGGTAGCCTAGTGGCAAGAAGGTGTAGTGCAATCCCAGAGGTGCACAGTTCAAATCCACCAGATGCTCTGCTGGAAAAGGAGGAACAGTCTCCTCCTGTACCAGTCAGATCTGATTTGACAGTACACACAGCACACACACAAAATAATAAAATAAAATAAAAAAAATACAAAGTTGTTTCCTTAAAAAATAAATACATGTACAATGATTTATTCTTAGGCTCCAAGGCATTAATATGGGAAGAAATAACATCTGTAGAGAGATTTGCATGAGGCCTGTTGCTCCTACTGAAGATTTCACATTAACAAGGGTGAAGACAATGTCAGAGTTTCACTTGCAACATCGCTAAAGGGCTCAGAAAAACGAGGGGACGTCATGCAATGAGGGATGAAGAATGACCCAATTTGTTCTTTTGACTATTAGTGTAAAGATTGCTTTTACAGTAAAAGAGCTAATACATTGCTAAGAATAAAAAGTTTTGAGGGTTTTTTATCTTATTAATCAAAGCAATTAAAGGATAGAAGTATACAGGAATATTTATTGATCTCACTAAAACTCAAATTCATTGTTGTTGAGTTGGAAACAACTCATTCCTGAACCTTCTCAGGGCTGTAAATTACAAGGAAGAAAACTACTCATCTTTGAGTAGGATCTTTGTACTGCCAAGGGAAGAAAATTGAGTACAGTTAAAGCTGTAAGAGGGGAGGAAAAACCTACACTGAACAACTGCTACTTTAAAAATGTCATAAATGAAAACTATCGATGCCTATTTAAAAATAAAAGTCTAAGACACTCTTATGAAAAGTAACCACTGAAGAATAACAGTTCTCTGTTGCCTAGTCTACAGGGAGCTATGTTGCTTCCCTACCTCCACAACTTCTCTCTGTTAGTTTGGATCCACTAGTCCCTCCACCCGAGAAAGATGGGTGATCTCCTATTGTGTCTTATAGTCTCAGAAATTCAGTGCCATGGTCAGCTCTGAGTCAGTTCTAACCTGAAACCAATAAATTGAGTTTGTTTTTGAATGTAATTACTTGTTTAAACTGTTTTAAACACTGACAGCACAAATAAATGGTTGAAAATTGATTCAAAGAAAGGAATAAATCCACAGTGGATCTTGGGAAGAAACTTTTAAGAATATTATCAGAAAGAATATAGCTGCATGAAATATACATTTAAAAAAACACAACGAAATATTTCACTGAATATACTTGTCTTAGGGTCATTCATGATAACATGAGGCAATATTAAAATCACATGCAACTTCTGTTTCATTCATTTATGTAGTTACAGTTGTTCACGTTGGTTATATTTACTAAGTCCTGACTGGAAGAAATCTATATTTGTTCCCATTCCAAAGAAAGGTGATTTGACAGTGTGGTTATTATTGAACAGTATCATTGATATCACATGCAAGCAAAACTCTGTTGAAGATTATCCAAAAATGACTGGAATAGCACATCAATGGAGAACTGTCTGAAGGGCAGGCTAGGTTTAGAAGAGACTGTTGTACTAGAGATATTGTAGCTAACGTTAGATGAATCTTGGCTGAAAGCAGTGACTATTGGAGGAATGTCCACCTGTGTTTCATTGACTGTGCAAAGGCATTTGACTGTGTGAATCACAACTAACTGTGCCTGAATCTGAGAAGAACGGGAATTCTAGAACACTTGATTGTGTGTGAAACCTATACTTGAACCAGGAGGCAGTTGTCAGAACAGAGCAAGGAAATACTGCATGGTTCAAAATTGGGAAGGGTGTGGGTCAAGAATGTGTTCTATCTCCAAATCTTTTCCATTTATATGCAGAACAGATTATCAGGAAGGGTGGGCTCTATGAGGAGAAGTGAGGCATCAGGATTGGAGGTAGACTCATCAACAATCTGTGTTATGCAGATGACACAACCTTACTTGCTGAAACTGAGGAGGACCTGAAGCACTTCCTGCAGAAGGTCAAGCACTGCAGCCTTCAATATGGACTGAAGCTCAACAAGAAAACTAAGGTTCTCACCACTGGGTCGATTGGCAGCACCAAGATAGATGAGGAAGAGATTGAGATTGTTGTTGACAGCTTTAGTTTGCTTAGCTCCACAGTCAACACTCTTGGTACCAGCAGCCAGGAAATTGAAAGTTGAATTGCATTGGGAAAGTCTGCTGTGAGAGATCTCTGCAAAGTACTAAAGAAAAATTATGTTAGTCTGGAGACTAAGGTGACTGATAAAGGCCATGGTCATTGCAATTATTTGCTGTGCATTAGAAAGCTGGACAATGACTAGGGATGATAGAAGGAAAATTGATGTCTTTGAGCTTCGAAGAGAGTACTGAAGAAGAGTACTGAATATACCATGGAGTGCTAGCAGAACAAACAAGTTTATCCTGGAGAGGGTGAAGCCAGGCTGTTCCTTGGAGGCAAGGATTCTGAAGCTTCATCTGATATACTTTGGAAATGTTGCAAGGTGGGATCAGTCCTTGGAGAGGGATGTCATGCTTGGGAGGGTGGAGGGACAGAGCAGGAGAGGAAGATCCTACTGGGGTAATGAGGATAGGTGTGTCAGACACAATAAGATTGGCAAGGAATAAAGCAGGGTTTAGGTCTGGTATACATAGGATCGCTATGTGCCACAGGTGACTCAACGGTACACAACAACAACCACCACCACTGTGTAAGGGATAAGAACAGCAACAACAATTCATATTGTTGTTACTGTTCTTTGTGTACTATCAAGTCAGAGTCAACCCATACTTGGCCCTCCAATGGGTTTTCAGAGGCAGTTAATCGCACAAGAGGAGATTGCCCATCATTCTGCAGAGCAGCTGGTGGCTTCCAACCGTGTGACTTTAGGAATGGATTGGGAAATTATGGTACGTTCACACAATGGAATACTATGTAGCACATGAGAGCAACATTTTTTAAAATAAATATTACATAAATTGGGAGGGAATAGACAACATTATACTGAGTGAACTAACTCCCACATGGCTAAATATTGTATAAAACCATCATTGTAGAAGGAGTATAAAGATCCAAGAGGGGTGGGAGAGGGTGGAAGCAGAGGGATAAGGATGTGAAGAGGAAGGGATAATTCATCATGGGGTTATAAAATATTTGATGGGGCATGGTGTGGGAAATTAAAGAATTTGTTCTTTAAAACAATGAAATCCAATTTTATAAGTAAATGAGTAGAATTTTTTAAAGAAAATAACAGTAACAACAAATTCAAAGGCCTTCATAACAGTATGGGAATAAAAGAAGACTGCTCCTTTTAAGAGGTATAAACCTACTCATAATTGCAACTTTCCTGCGAAGTATGATGAGAGATAGAATAGATTTAAAGGCTTTTGGGTGTTACAAGGAACAAGATATCTCTTATCCTTTTTATGCATGAGTACAGAAAAGACCTCATAGTGACAGTGGTGTTTGAATTGTTACTAAGCCTAAGCAGCACTTTAACAGATAGTAGCAGAAGGGAGGGAGGGCATCCTAAATCACAGCAACAGAAAAACAAAAGCAGCTGAAAACCTTCAGAGGATACACATGAATAGAATACGGTAAGGGTTGTTTTAGAAGGAAGTTGAGAAACGCTGTGAAGATTTTGAAAGTCACAACTCTAGGGGAATACTGAAATATTTGAGTGAAAACTGCTAAAATTAGTTTTGTAATTTAACAATATTAATATTATGTTGTTGTAATTAAGTGCATTCAAGTCAGAACCGACTCATAACTGACATTTCAAGGAGTTTTCAGAGGCTATAAATTGCACCACTTTTATAAACCTGATGTTCCTCTCCAAGCAACAACCTCTCCTAGCAACATGCCCAGAGAATGTGAGAAAAAGTTTCCTCATCTTTGCCTCCAAGGAGCGCTCTGGCTACACCTTCAAGACATATCTGCTCATTTTTCTGGGAGCCCATAGGATATTCAGGGCTTTTCTCCAACCCCATAGTTCAAAGGCATTAATTCTTCTTTCATTCTTAGTCACTGCCCTTCTTTCACATGCATAATAAGTTATTGAAAGACCATGGCCTGAATCAGAGGCACTTTAGTCCTCAAATTTATATTGTTGATGCTCAATAATTTCATAGAGAGGTCTCTAACTACAGACTTTCCCAGTCCAATATCTATCCTGATCTGACTGCTAGTACCAAGTAAATTGATTGTGGATCCAAATAAGATGAAGTCACTGACAGTTTCAATATTTCTCCATCTAACATGTTGTTGCCTGTCAGTCCAGTCGATTGAAAGTTTTGTTTTTTGGGTTCTTTTTTCTTAGCACTGAGTTGCATGCAATCCACGTTGAAGGCTGAAGTGTTTAACCTTCCATAGCAAGTGTCTCAAGTCCTCCTCAGTTTCAACAAGATTGTGTCATTTTTGCATAACAAAGGTTATTTATAATTCTTTCTTCAGTCATGATGACACATTCTTCATCTTCATAGAATCCAGCTTCTTGAATACTTTGCTCAGTATACAGATTAAATAGAATAAAGACACAACCCTAACATACACCTTTTCTAATTTTAAACTTGTAGTGTTCCTTTGCTCTGTTCATGCAATAGCTTCTTGGTCCTGGTATAGGTTTCCCACAAACACTACTGACTATTATCAGAATAAAAATATTCTCAATGGTAAGCATAATTTGAAAACAGTAAGAATGGTGTTTCATTCATAACTAAAGAGACAATCTACCTTGAAATTGTGAGTAATAGGATATTATCCATAAGCATACAAGAAAAATATGTTAATACAACTACTATTAAAATATATGCACCAATAGCTAAAGCCAAAGAGGAGGAAATTGAAGATTTTTATCAAATTTTGCAGTCTGAAGTGGAGCACACATGTAATCAAGATATGTTAATGACAATTGGTGATTGTCTTGCTAAAGTTGGAAACAAGAAGGAAGGGTAGTTGAAAAGTACAGACATGGTTACAGAAATAAGCTGGAAATAGAATGATTGAATTTTGTATATTCAATGATTTTTTTTCATCACAAATATGTCTTTTTAAAAAAAAAATACAAACAACAATGTAGATCTCACCAGATCGATTACAAAGGAATCAGAATGACTACATCTGTAGACAAAATAATTGGAGAAGCTCAGTATCAGCCGTCAAGCCAGGTCAGGTTCAAAGAAGTTCGAATTAGAACTGAAGAAAATGAAAACAAATCCATAAAAAAAAAGATATTGAGTCTATTGAATTTAAAAATTATCTAAAGAATAGATTTGAGGCATTGAATACCAATGATCAAAGACCAGATATGTTGTGGAATAACAGGATTGATCATCACCCATGAAGAATACAAAAGGTCAGTAAAAAGACAGAGGTGAAAGCAAAAAACAAAACTGATGTTAGAAAAAACCCTGAAAATTGCACTAGAGTGTTGAGAAGCCAAAATAAAGTGAAGAGATGTTAAAATTAAACCTGCACAGAAGATTTCAAAAGGCAGCTAAGGAAGACAAAGCAAACTATTATTACTATCTGCAGAGACCTGAGACCTAGAATTGGAGGATAAAAAAGCAAGAACTCACTCAACATTTCTCAAGCTGAAAGAATTGAAGAACAAATTTAAGCCTCAAGATGCAATATTTAGGGATGATATTGGAAAAATCTTGAATGAGTCAGGAAGTCTCAAAAGAAGATGGAGGGAAGACAGAAACACTGTAAATAAAATAAAATAAAATAAAAATAAAACAGCCAACATGGAAACATTTCAGGAACACTGTAAATAAAATAATAAAATGAAATAAAATAGCCAACACTGAAACATTTCAGGAAGTACCATATAATCAAGAGTCAATAATAAAGAAGGAAGAAGTTCCAGCTTCACTGAAGGCATTGGCAAAATATAAGGCACCCAAAATGGTTGGAATACCAATTTACATCTTTCAAACAGCAAGTGCAGCCCTGGATGTGCTCACTAGTCATGCCAGGCAATCTGGACGACAGCTGCCTGTCTGAATGCAAGAGATCCATGTTCATTCCTAGTCTCAAGAAAGGTGATCCAACAGAATACAGAAAGTACCAAATAATACAAGCAAAATACAGCTGAAGATCATTTAAAAATGGTTGGCACAATACATATGTCAGATAGATTCTGGCTAAAAGCAAAGAATACCAGAAAATGTCTATTTAGGCTTTTTAAAATGATAGTGATACAAAAAAACAAATGGATAGAGAAGTTGTGGTATATTCACACAATGGAATACTAAACTGCATTGAAAAACAAGGAACCCATGCAATATTATTCACAATCGGTGACCCTGGAGGACATTATGCTGAGTGAAATCTCAGTCACAAAGGGACAAATACTGCATAGTGCCGCTGTTGTAAAACAGGACTGACATCGGGGTTGAAGGGAGACTGAGAAAGATGGGATAAATAATGTATACCGCATTGAAACATATGAAGGTGAAAACTGTTTAAAAGGGATGTGTGATTAGATATTATTGTCATGACAGGAATTCAGAATGGACGCTGCATAGTGGAGTGCACCTGGGGGGAGGGATTGTAAAACAATGAAAGAATTTTTCTTTTACTTTTCAAAGAGAAGACCGAATTGGGGGGAGGAGTGGGCACGGAGAAAAGTGCACCAATGAATCAATGGAAATCCAAAGTCTCTGTAAATTTTCATTAAAATTAATAAAAAAAGATTAAAAAATTAAAAAAGTGATAGTGACAGATAATAATTTAAACCTCCAGTTACCTTCTTGGTAAAGAGTTGCTCTTCCAACTGAAGGGAATGTGGCTCAAATCCACCAGTTGATCCTCAAGGGAAAGATGCTCAGTCTCCTCCCATACAATTTACTGCCTCTGAAAACCCCCTCAAGGGTCAGCTATGAGTCTGTTCCAACTTGAAGGTACATAACAACATAAAATAACAGGAGGAGAAAGGAACTGAGAAAAGATAATGTAAAAACTATTTCAAGTGCTATCCCCTCCCTGCAGGGCAGGAAGCCCTGGGAGAAGCCGTAGGTTTACATTGTTAATTGAAAAGTTGACAATTCAAACTCACAAATGGCTCTATTGGAGGAAAGGCATGATGATCTGCTCTCACCAACTTTGCTTTCTAGGAAACCCTATGAGGCAGTCTCTTCTGTCCTCTAGGGCTACAAAGAGTCAGAATTTATTCCTTAACACATGCCAACGATAATCTGGCATGATAGAATGGGATGGCTCAGATAGGTATAACCCTAACACAAAAATCACAGTAGATAAAGTCAATTAAAAAAAAATCCCTTTTTGTTCCTGCTCTATGTATATCTTTGGACCATAGGCAGAGGTACAATGATTTCCATCTTTCTCAATCTGGTACCCATGTTAAAGATCCTTTGTCTTCAGGGCACAGAGAGTTGTGCACTTGTTTTTAAAGTACTAGGCTACAAGAAGCACATGTCCCTTCTGGCTACATGTCATTGATCAGGGTTGTATCTAATATCAGTGAATGGATGAGTATAATCCTCCAAGGCATCCAAGAGAATCAGAACACTCCATGAACAGTCCCACTGCCTTCCCTTATGGGTGGTTTCATCAGCTTAGATAAAAGGAAATAAACTTGTAAGCAGTGTGAATGGAAAGAATAAAACATACTGTACAGTTGATTTGACTTATAGTGACCCCGGAGGGCAGGGTAGAACTGTCCATAAGGTTTCTGAGGTTGTAAGCCTTTACAGGAGCAGACGGCCTCATCCACACCCTACAGAATAGCTGGTCAAGTTGAACTGCCAACCTTCTGCTTAGTAGTCCAATGCTTAACGCAGTGCCATAAGACATCTACGCAGTCTCAAAGTTTTGCAATTAATGCAATATTGGAGGAAAAGAGAAGCTTTTGCCTTGTAGAATGGTAGTACTAGTTAGGAAAAAAAAGATATATACATATATAAAGGAAGAGAAAGTTAATTTCAGGAGAGGTATTATAAGTTAGAAAGCTGTTGTGGTTGTTTTTGTTAGGTGTCATAGTAACTATGAACAACGGATCTGAAGCTTGCCTAACTATAGGTTTAATAGGAGCACAATTAAGTGTTCTGGGATTTCCATTCTTCTAAACGTTAGCCAATTCTGAGCTTTGGTGCTGGAGAAGAGTGTTGAATATACCATGGACTGCTAGGAGAACAAACAGGTTTGTCCTGGAGAAGGTGAAGCTGGAATGTTCCTTGGAGTCAAGGATTCTGAAGCTTCGTCCATTGCAAGAAGGGACTGGTCCTTGGAGAGGGACATCATGTTTGGCAGAGTGGAGGGGTGGCGAAGGAGAGGAAGACCTTCGATGAGATGGATCAATTCTGTGACTGGAGCGGTGGGAATAAGTGCATGTGAGATGGCTAGGTTGGCACAGGATAGAACAGTGTTTAGAGCTCTTGTACATAGGGTTGCTATGAGTCGCAAACGACTCGACGGCACATAACAACAACAAATGTTAGACATAACTTGTTATTATTCACACAGCCGAATGCCTTTGCACAGTCAACAAATCACAGATAATCATCTGTGCAATAATAGGATAAGTAAAAAATAGAATATTATATTTTTAATCTATATTTTACTAGAAGTCCTGGAATAGATGTAGAAGCAAACATGCTCAAGAAACTGGAATATTAGGAGGAACTCAAGTTCAACATTAGAAGGATCCAGAAGAGGGCAAACATGGGAATAGGAAAATCTGAATCATTGGCAAAGAAGTAATCTTTGAATTTATAGGTTTATGTGAAATTCCTATCATATTCTTGATCCAATAGAGTAAATGTGGATTATCTCACTGGTTTCATAATCTAAGAGAGAATGAAATAAATTTTCTTCTTCAAGGCTAGGACTTTGAAGCTCTTTCCCATACTTCAGACACATGGCCAGGAGCGACCGATTCCTGGAGAAGGATATTATGCTTGAAAGAGTGGAGAAGACGACCCTGGATGAAATGGATTGACACAATGACTAGAGGAATGGGGGCAAGTGTGTTGGAGTCATGAGACTGGCTCAGGACAGGGGAGGCTTCAGAGCTGTTATATATAGGGTTGCTATATGTCACAGTAGACTAGAGGGCACTTAACAACAACAATGATAAAGGCAATGTAGCAACAGAATCAAGAAATTGCAATGTTGTTCATGAAAAAAAGGACTCACCTTTCATAGTATTAAAATTGATAGTTATGAATTTTTAATCCTTTAAAAATATTTTACTAATTATGGTCGTACTGCTTTTGTATCTTATTCCTAGAAAGCCACAGTGGAAAAGAAAGTGAAGACCATGGTATCCACGAAGATGTTATGTTACATGTTATGTTACGTTGTTACATTTTATGTATTGTTGAGTCAGAACCAAATTGTACCTGACACTCAAATCGGTTTTCAAAGCCAGTAACTTGCAAGAGAAGAGATGTACCACTGCTCTCTTGTGAAAAAGTCTGGTAGATTCAAATGAAATTCCTTTGGGTTGGCCCTGCAATGTTTTACTACTAAACCATCAGAGCTCCCAAGATAATGAAGAAATATATATTGAAAGATGATAACTTGAAAAACAATGTGATAATTTTTCCATTTTTAAAAAGAGTTATATATTCTTTTTTACTTTACCATGCATAGGAATAAACATTTAGTAAAGAACTATTAAAGTGAAATTTTTATTTAGTTACTAGTCTGAACAAAGTAGGAGTTCTAGTGACACAGTACATAACATGGCAGGTTGTTACCAGAAATTTTAATAGTTCCATTCCATTAGCCACCCTGGGATAAACCTTGTCAGACTCCTTCTGTAATGATTTACGTCTTTGGGATGTACTCCAAAAGGGAGTAGCTGTGGGTTGGAAGTGAGGCACTTGCAGGATTATACGCAAAGAGTTTGCTCTTGCTGTTATGTGTTGTTTAGTTGACTACAATTCAGAGTCACTCGCAGCAACAGACTGGAACTTTGTCCTACCCTGTGTCATCCACATGCTCTGCTATGCTTGAACCCACTGTTGTCGCCAATGTGTCAACCCAAGTAATAATTCTCACACTGTAATTAAAATCTGTTGGTGAATCTTGAAGTCATTTTGTGGGTCACATTTAGTATTTTAAAAGAATTTAAAATTTAAAAAAATGAGTCTACTTATGCAATAAGCCTAAGAACTGCTTAAAGATACTTTGTATGTTTACTGAATTTATGTGTTTGCACACACATGTGCACATGAGGGAGAGAAGAATATAGGAGACTCATAACCCAATCATAACTTAAATGTCCCTTTTAATACCAAAAGAGTTTGAAGACTGCTGCTCTGGAAAGAGGGAGATGGGTGTTGACCAGGCTGATGGCATGTAAAAACACAACAGATTGCTTTAGCTTCTTTGTTACTACTGACAGGTGAATATCTTGGAACTCATTTCACACTTCTATCTAAATGCCTATATAACATTTTTAGTTCATTCTGATCCACCATGTCTTTATGTCCACTGGCTCTCAACTTTAATGATTTATACCCTAAACTATACCTAAAAGATGAATGTATTCATGCTGGATGTCAACCTTAATAAGATGCAGCATATACCTACTTAATTCTCCATTTCATTTTGTCTTTGTTAGAAGAGCTTAAGTGTACTGGGATTTGTTTCACAATCTTACCGATAAATCTACACCATTATATCTGTTGAATACTAAACTATCTTTTTTAACTCTGGGCTTTATTACTATACTGAATATTTCTAACTAACGATAAATTAGTGGTATTTATACCCTCCAAACATGGGAAACTTATCTCAGAAAATGAATTACTAATATAAAATAGAATATACACACTCAAGAGATGGCTTAATATATTTTTTAATTAAGGCATAATATTAGTATTAAATGATGGCTATATATGGAATATTTAACTGTAATTTTGAATATAAGTTTTAAAAATAAAATGATAATAGAAGCCAAAAGGAGAGCCATTTTTTTTTTCTCTAAGCCATGTTCTTTCCATGAAAAAAACTTTTTAAAAATTCAGAACAATCCTAAAGTTAAAGAAGGATAAAATGTAAAAAGATGCATTTTCATCATTGAAATCCAATATTCCACAACACACACATACAGATATAAACCCACATGCAATCTTCAAAGTGGATATTTTATTAGAAATGTAAAAAAGGTAAAAGTGAGAAGGAGACATAAAAGTTTGTTGGACCATGAAAGAAGTCCATCAGCATGGCTCAACTAGGAAGGGCTAATGAAAAAAAATCTGTTTTATAGAAAGAAGGCAAGGCAGGGCATAGCAGAGAAAGGAACAGGAAGTCTTTGCCTCCTCTCTGATAATAGAACAGAAAATGTGATGGCTGTGCAGAACAATTCCTGTAGTAAGGAAAGATTTGTGGAAAATAAAACTAAATGAAGAATATATTCCTATGTAGGGAATATATGTAAGTGGTATTTATAATGGGTATAATAACATTGAAACAACTGTTAGATTATCACCTGCTAACTGAGAGGTTGGTGGTTTGAATCAACCAGAAGCTTCATAGAAGAAAAGACCTCGCAAGTCATTCCTAAAAAGGTTATCAACTAAGAAATATAAGTGCATTTCTGCTTAGTCAACCCAATGGTACTTAACAACAGTAACTGGAAGTTAAGTTAGTAACTTTCTCTGAGCAGATTTTTATTGACTATGCAAACATATTTGACTGTGTGGATGATAGCAAATTATGGCTAACATTGAGAAGAACTGGATTCCCAGAACACTTAATTGTGCTCATACAAAATCTATACCTAGTTCAAGAAGCTATTATCTAAATGGAGGAAGGGAACATTGATTTATAGTCAGAATATTGTGCATCAGGGATGCATCCTTTCTCCATACCTATTATATCGGTATGCGAGACAAATAATTTTTGAAGCTGGACTCTTTGGACAGGAATGTGGCATCAAGATTGGAGGAAGAATCATCAGCAATCTGTATTATGTAGATAACACCAACCTTCCTTGCTGAAAGTGAAGAGGATTTTAAATGTTTGCTGCAGAAAACAAAGGATTAAACTTTCAATGTTTATTATATCTCAACAACAAGAAAACAAATGTTCTAACCCCAGGGACATATGATAAATGGAGAAAGGATTGAAGTTGTCAATTATTTCATCTTTCCTGGATCAACAATCAGCTCTCTGGTACTAGAAGTCAGGAGATAAGGAGACATTGTATTAGGAAAGTTTGTTGTCAGGGGTCTCTTCAAAATGCTTAAGAGCAATGATGTCAGTCTGAAAACTGAGGTGCCCCTGATTCAGGCCATGGTATTTTCAATCACTTGCTATGCATAAGAGCTGGACAATGAATAATGGTGGTGGAAGAATAATTGATGCCCTTGAGTTGTGATGTTGGACAAGAGTACTTAGTGCACTACCAAAAGAACAAGCAGACATGTCTTGGAAATAGTAGCCAGAATGCTCCTTGGAAGTAAAGATGGTGAAGTTTTGTCTCCTATTCTTTGAGCATGTTGCTAAAAGAAGTTATTCCTTTGAAAGGGACATCATGTTTGGAAAGGTGGAGGTCCAGCAACAAAAAAAGAAGCCCTCAACAAGATGAATAGACATCAGGGTCTGCAGCAATGGACTCAAGTATATCAGAGATGATGAGGAAGTCACAGGAAAGGACAAAGTTTAGATCCTTTGTTCACAGAGTAGCTATGAGTCCTCCTTAGGTCAACTGCACTGAACAGCAACAGTGCTCTACTGGGTAGTGAGTTCTTTTGCCAACCCAAAGTAAAAATGGTTCAATTTCATCAGTTATTCTGCAGGTAAAAGATAAAAAATGTCCTTCTATGTGTTTTACAGCCTCTGAAACCCACTCGTAACTGACCCGTATCAGAGGATTCTGACTTAATACCGATGAGTTGTTTGTTAATCAACTGTATTGGATAATACATGATTGAGAACTAAGCCTGTAGTGTTTAAGCTGGAGTCCCTTGATGATCCAATGATTAACATACTTCACTGCTCAACACACACGTTGGAAGCTGGAGTCAATGAAGTGGTACCTTTGAAGAAAGTGTTAGAAATCTACTTTTGAACAATTGGTAATTAAAATCTCTAAGGGTGCAGTCAGTCCTCATCGGCTGTTTGTTTTTTTGAGAGTATTAAGTTATTGACGTTTTTAGTATACCTATCCTAATAGCATGTGCTACTAGAAGAACATTAGAAGAATGTCCTGGCAGTTTACTTTTGAATATTTATTGAAATCTTTAAAACAAAAGAGTGCAATCCTACTAGGCTACTGGTTTTTGGGGATTTTTGTTTGTTTGTTTGTTTTTTTAGTGTTGAACTATTGAAATCTGAAGTATATTTGTTCCAGTAGCATGTTTTAGGATTGGTTGGACTACTAAATTGCTTAGTAACTCAATCATGACTGTGATACAAAATACAGCACAAAATTTTAATTATAAATATTGTGTCTTTGACCACTCTCTCACATCTATCTCCAGTCTTTCTTAATTCAGTCTACTGTATCCGTCTTCCTGCTAATATGTCTTAGAAATAAAATGCCACATCAGCTTCCCACTTGCAACTTCTAGAAATAAATTTTATAGACCTTACTGAAATAGCTCTTACTTTTAATCATCATTTCACAAAGTATTAGTATTTTTTTATTTTTTAACAAAGCTGTTACTCACTTTATCAAGATTATCCTAATTCAGATATAATTGCATTTTGCACTTACTGAAAATTACGGTACTCTATAAAATGTTCTGATAAATCTGTAAACTGGAGTCACAATATAGTTAGTTTCAGGCTTTTTAAGTGTCCCTGCTAAGATAAGTGGGAGTAGTAGCACAAAGAAAGGATCCAATGTTCAGAAACTGAATGAAGGTATTCAAAGTCTCTTTTTTTGTGTTGCTTTTTGTTTTGTTTTCAATTTTTTCTTTTTTTTCATCTAGAAATTATTTCTTTAGTCTTCAGTTTTCTTATTCTCCTTTGTGTTCAAAGTTCACTGCTGTAGAGTCAAACTGATTCATGGCTGAACTTCTCACAGGTTTTTCAAAGCTGTGGATTGTCCATCTTCCGCCCTAAGAGCAGACTTGAACTGTCAAGAGGTGTGTGACCTTTGGGTTCACAGCACGATGTCCTGTGGACTAGGTCACAAGAACTCCTTTGTACTAGTGCTTCATATTCTTTGAATTCCTCTCTCCCAGCAGAAAAGAAAGGGTGTTCTGACGGCCTAGGGAAAAAGAGTTGCACTGCCAACCCACAGTCAGATGGTTAAAGTCCACTAGCTTCTGGGGCAGAAAGCTGGACTATATTTTCTTTCAGGTATTTACAGCCTCAAAAGTTTGGTGGGGGGTGTGGTCAGTTATGAGTCAGTTATGACTTAATACAATGAGGTGAGATTTTGACCATTAAAGTAGGGAACACCACTAAGACCATGCCTCTCTGACACCAGTGGTTCTGTGAAAGAAAGATTAACAATTTCTTTTACTATTTACACCTTTGGAAACATGTGAGAGAATCAGCTAGGAGTCAGTTCTGATTCAATGGCAAAAAGAGAGACTGAGAATATAAAAATAGATGAGCAGATGTAAAGTGCAAATTCACTGATGAGAGAGACTGAATATCTCACTACCAAATAAACAGAAAATAGCTAACAGATAAAGGAATAACCCCAGTACCTTTGATTATGGCTTTGTTGAGAAAAAGTTGTCAGAAAATGCTACCCTTTAACATAAGTTCATATGGGAGGAGGAGCCCTAGTTAAATATGAATCTGTTCTCACACAACAGAAGAGACACAGAGGCACAGTAATAATAAGAACAACAAATAGTACATATCATGTAAAGATAGAAGTAGAGATTGAAATTAGAAAATTGCTGGGAGTTATTAGAAGCCAGGAGATAGTGATATGGCAGATTCTCCCTCCAAGCCCTCAGCAATAATAAAATGGGCCAACACCTTGAGTTCATATTTCTGCCTCCAGGAGTGTAACAGCATACATTTCTGTTTTTACAAGCCATACATCTTATGGAACTTTGTTACAGCAGCCCCAAAGAATGAAGGTAGCACCTTAAAGTTATACTTTGTCCTACTAATTGTTTTAACAAGTTTTATTAGGGAGAAGAAGGAACTATCTTCTCCCTTGTAATCTAGTGTATCTGAAAACCCACTAGAGGGTCAGCTATACGTTGGTTCAGACTCAGAAACACACAGCAACAACAATGAGGGAGCTTTGATGGCTTTGTTTTAAGAAGCTGTACTGTAGTCCCAAGGTCATTTGATTCAAGTGTACCAGCTGCTCTGAAAAACCCACTGGAGAGTCACCTATGGGTCAGTTCAGATTTGATGGCACAGAAAAACAACAACAACTTAAAGACTAAACTGTGACTAATCCAAGCCAAGGTAACTTCAATTGCTTGAGATGCAACTGAAAGTTGACAGTCGGTAAAGATGACTGAAAAAGAAACACGTCTCTGAACTTGGTGTTGGTGAAGAGTAAAGAATGGGTTGCTAAAAGAACAAACAAATGTACCTTGGGGGAATATGAACCCGGAGAGAGGATGACAGACACCCAAGCGTTGAGGACTCTCCTTCATAGGGTCGTTATGAGTCGCCTGCAACTTGACCGCACTTAACAACAACAACAATCCATATGACAAGTAATTATTTACCACTGGAGATAGAACAGGGAATAACTTGAGAGCCCAATCTAATGAGAATTTAGATGTAAGAAAAGAAGCATGAGTGTTAACTTGCAAACACAGTTAAGTGGAAAGAGGATTTGATTACCTGTGTATGAGTCAAATTTGTATTAAAAATCCCAAGGTGATTCAAACACACCTGGAAACATTTTTTAAAGAAACTATATGAAAGCTATATAAATGTGAACCTGGAAAATTGTTATGTGTTAGATTATGTACTAAAGGCATGTTTCAGGCAGGAAAAATAGTATGGGACCCAGCTGTGAACTGAGAGAGAAATGTGACATGTTCCATAAATCCAGGGAGTTCAGAGTGGCTACAACTTAGATTAAAACTTTAAAAAATCAAAAGTGGTGATACAAAGTCTGAGGAAAAAGTCAAAGGCCATATCTTGAAGTATCTTATAAATAAGGTGATTATATCATTCATCTTCTCAATCTGACCGCCTCTCATAATAAGAGGAAGTAATATCAATAATCATATTGGGACAGTAGATATAAATAGCACTGTCAGATAATAACTGGGATGTGTGTCTGCATGACTTATAGACCACATAGATGAATTCTGAATGTTATGCTAAGGTTAATTAGATACTATAATAGCATCTTATTTAAAGCAGAGTTCCACACAGTTCAGTCTTATAAATCACGGGGTAGCACAATTTGATGGTTACAGGGAGGAGTGGGTAAAGAAAATGGTAAAGATCCAGTGTGAGAAACATTGCATACCAACTTTGTAAATAAACCAGTCTAAACAAAAATTATTTTTAAAAAACAAAAAAAACAACTTGCTCTAAGTATGCCAAAAAATAGGAGTGGTTAAACTGTAAACAAGTTTCATTAGAAGACTGTTATGATAAGGATTGGTGTGAGATGATGGTGGTCTGACCAACTGTAATGATTGAGTTTGTAAAGAAATTGATTAAATTGCTCCTACTGACTATTCTTTACCTACAAAATTTGGATTTTTATAAATTTGAACTAGCAGATTGCAGGAAATAGGACATATTGTACTTCTTTTATCCATGTGTGTTGTGAAAATCATTATTTAAAGTGTTATCTGATGTGCTCTATTTTACTCACATGTAACCAATACTGGACAAATCTTAGATTGTGGAGACATCTATTATTGTTGGGACTCAGAGATAAACAAAGTAAAAGGAAGGGAACAGTAAATGAAATTCCCCCATCTATGGATTGTGGATAAAACTGGTGAGAGTTCAATTGAGTAATAATTGCGATGTTTCTATTTACTCTCTAAATGGACAAGTTCCGCACAATCTACAACCAATACGACTAAAGCAGGATAGCTCATTGCTCCATTGAGAACAAGATGACAGGTAGAGATGTGAAAAGCAAAGCTAAACATAAGGGATCCTCCTACAGTCCAGAGGATGGAATACAAACTTAAAGTGACCTGTGTTACTCACTTACTACATATTATCTTGGGCAAGTCATTTAATCTTTGTCATTATAAATCAAGTTCCTTTTCTACAAAATATGAACAATATTGTCAGCCTCAATGCATTGTTTTAAGAGTTTATTAACTCATGTAATTCAAACATTTCAATTTTTCCTGAAAATATCCTACTATATGATTGCTAGATAGTAGTAGTAGTAGTAGAAGTAGTAGCAGTAGTAGTTGTAGTAGTAGTAGCTGTAATAGTAGTAGTAGTTGTAGTAGTAGTAGTAGTATAGCCATAGTTAAGAATATTAACATTGATTTATGTAAGCAATGTTATATAAGTTTTACAATGTACAACACCCAAAATTGCTACTGGTAGTAATTTTAGATATCGGTAGAATTATTTATGTCTGAGTCATATGTTGTTGTTGTTAGGTGTCATCAAGTTTACTACAACTTATAATGACCCTGTGAACAAGAGGTCTGAACCTTGCCCTACCTATCCTGTGCCTATTTATGTATGATCCACATAGGTACTACACATGACTCAAGTATAAATAGGCACATAGGGAAACAACCCAAAGGCAAAAATCTCTGAGTTCTCCCAAATGTCTCAAAGCAAGATTCATAACAAAATGTCCATAACTCTTGAAAAAGCATCATGTAAGTATTCTTCTCATTTGCTAGAGATGAACAGAGCATAACACAGAATTATTGGCATCAGATAAGAGTTATGGCCAGTAAATGTAAAGTTGAAGCCATAGCTGAAGTTTCTTTGGGACAACTATTATCAGAAAAGATTTCTGATCTTTTCTCACTGAAGCAATAACTGAATATTACTTTTCTTGGTAGCTTTAATCAGGACTAAGGGTAGAGGGTCAGCAAAGGGAAGGAAGAGACTCAATCAGGTGGACTGACACAGTGGCTGCTACCATGAGCTCTAGTGTGTCAGAAAGTGTGAAGATGGCACAGGATAAGACAGGGTTAATATCTGTTGTTCACAGTATCACTATTTGTGGTTCTTGACTTGATAGCACCTAACAACAATGTTGGTAGGAGAGGCAATTCATTGGAAAGAGATATCGTGTTTGGAAAGGTGCAAGGTCAGTGGAAGAGAGGAAGACCTTCAATGAGATAGAATGACACAGTGACTGCAGTAATGGGCTCAAGTATGTCAGAGGTCATGAGGATCACACAGGACAGAACAGGGGTCAGAACCATTGGTCATAAAGTCATGAGTCATACTTTACATAACAGCACCTAACAATAACAAGTCATGACACACTAGAGTTATATCTGGTCTGACCTGCACTCAGACCACATATAATAAGAAAGAGCAGCAGTTCAAACCCTAAACAGACTTGGTTTTAACTCAAGGGAGAAGGGGAAATATCAAAATATAACAGTACTGAACTGAAATAATTTGAAAGAATTTCAAACAAGATTCCTATGCTGAAAAACTGGTGAAACAGCAATAAATGCAATTTTATATTAAAACCAGTTGCCAATTGAGCAAATGGTGACTCACAGAAACCCCAAGCACAAAGTAAAATTGTGCACCACAGGATTTTCAATGACTGATTTCATAAGTAGCTCACTAGGTCTTTGTTCCAAGGCATGTCTAAGAGGACTTGAACCTCCAACCTTCGAATTAAAATACATTATTCATTTGCACCAGCAAGGAACCCAAAATTCTATAATGTAAATCAACAGGGGATGTGCAATATGAAAAAATACTATGTTTGTTGCAAGAGATCCCAGACATAGCCAAGAAAACAAAGATTAGGAAGGCTACTATGCTGTTAGGGACCTCTCCAGAGTACTGAAGAACAATAGTGTCTCCCTATAGGCTAAGGTGCATTAGATACAGGCCATGGTCTTCACAATCACTTGTTATGCATCAGAGAGTTGGACAATGACCAAGGAGGATAGAAGGAGAATTGATGCCTTTGAGCTGTGGTGCTGGAGAAGAGTATTGAGAATACCATGGACTGCTAG
>NW_006399789.1:19401685-19422947 GCF_000299155.1 Elephantulus edwardii
GATTGGCACAGGACAGAGTAGAGTTTAGGGCTGTTGTACATAGGGTCGCTATGAGTTGCAGGCGACTCGACGGCACATAACAACAACAACTATGCTTTTAGTTGCACAGTGAATTAAGTGACCGTGCCTTTTCTAGAGAGCATTTATTAAGGAAGAGCTATTATAGGACAAGAAGATGATAAATTCCATTTTAGATACAGGAACGGTGAAAATTTTTGTTCCTGACACTCTTATTTCAATTATCTAAATAAAGAAATAGATCAAATTTTTTATAAAAATGTATTAAGCTATCAGATAAACAAAACTATTATCACAATACAGAAATATACACATGTTAATTTGAGCAACCACATGTTTCCAATATTTGTAGAATCAAAACCAGAATTACAACTTAATTAAAATCAGGAATAGGTTTAGAAGATTTACAGAATTAGTACTTACTATATGGTTAACATCAGCATTGAGAGAAACAGATTCATTAAAAATATTTACTTCTAAATTTTCATTCACAACAAAATAATAAAATTCTAACTTCTGTAAGTTATATAATAGGTTGATTGATCCAATATTTTAACAAAGAATTTGAAAGAAAAACAATGAAGTGAAGATATAAGGGACAGTCATTTTTAATAATATTCAACAATAGTATGTTTGCATGAGATATTAATCATATTTTCCTATAATTTCTACATTCTGTTGGATTACCTTTCTTGTGAATGGGGATAAATACGAATCCTTTCCAGTCAGACAATCAGGAAGCTGTCCTACAAATTTCCTGGCACAAACTGGTGAGTGCATCCAAGGCTTTATCTGTTACTTAAAACATGTCAATTAATATTCCATTAATTCCTGGTTTCTAATTTTTGCCAATATTTTCAATGACACTTGAACTTCATCTTTCATTACCACTGGCTCTTGTGCATATGTTACTTCCTGTAATTTTTCAGTCTCAACTAATTCTTCTTGGTACAGTGATTCTGTGTATTCTCTTCATTTCTTTTGATTCTTCCTGGATCATTCAAGACTGAGCCCGTAACATTTCTCTGTATTGAAACTTAAGGCTTCAATTTGTTTTTCAGTTCTTTAAGCTTGAGAAATGCTGAACAAGTCCTTCCATTTTTATTCTGCTGCCAGGTCTTTGCACATTTAACTGTAATAATTTGCTTTATTTTCTCAAGCTGCCCTTTGAAATCTTCTGTTCAGCTCTTTTTATTCAGCATTTCTTCTTTTTTACTTCCTGATGATCTAATGCTATTTCTATAGTCTCTTCTGACATCTATTTTTGTCTTTTCTTTCTCCTAACTTCTCTTTAATGGCCTTTTGCTCTCTTCATGGATAATGGATATCTTTGATATCTTCCAGTATTTGCTCATTTGTGTTCAAGGCCTCATTCCTGTTTTTGAGATGAACCTTAAATTCAATTGGGATAGACTCAAGGTCCTATTTTGGTTCCTGTGGACTAGTTTTGATTTTCTTTAGCTTCATTTTGAACATGCACATAAATAACTGATGGTCTGTTCCATAATTGGCACCTGGTCTGGTTTTAACTGTAGATATTTCACTTTTCCAGTGATTATTTCGACAAATATAATTACTCTGATTTGGGTGCAATCCAGAAGGTGAGTTCCAAGTATAAAGTTGCTCTTCATGGGGTTTTTTAAAATGTATTTGCTATAACTAAATTAGTGAGTGCATAAAATTTGATCACTCCATCTCTGGCCATATTTCTGACATCAGACTAATAACTGGTTGAAAGCAGAGAATACTAGAAGAATGTCTATTTGTGTTTTCTTGACTATACAAAGACATTGGACTAATGGATTGTAAGGAATTATGACTAGCATTGAGAAGAATGGGAATTCTGCAACATTTATCTTGCTCATACAGAATCTGTACCAAGACTATGAAGTTGTGAAAATTGAGCAAAGGAACACTGCATTATTTAAAATCAGGAAGGTATTCATTAAGATTGTACCTATTCAATCTGTATACTGAGCAAATAATTCATGAAGCTGGACTCTATGAAAAGGCAGCCTTGGATGCGCTCACAAATCTATGTCCAGAAACTTGGAGAACAGCTGTCTGGCCAGTGGATTTGAAGAGTGCATATTTGTTCCCATTCCCAAGAAAGGTGATCCTACAGATTGTGAAAACTATCGAACAATATCATTAATATTACATGAAGCTAAATACTACTGAAGATAATTAAAAACCAGCTAGAATAGGACATAGATAGAGAAGTACCTGAAGTTCAAGTAGGATTTAGAAGAGGCCTTGGCACCAGGGATATCATTGAATGAGACAGGACAGTGCTCATAATGGTTGTTCATAGGGTCTCTATGAGTAATACTCAATTTGACAGCACCTAACAGCAACAGAGACATGTCCAGAGTGTCAAAGATGAAGTTTTGCTATCCTTGTTTCCAAGGAGCACTTTGGCTACACTTTTTCTTTTTCTTTCCAATTGATTTTTTTTTCCTATATTTTATTAATTTTCATAAACATTTACAGAGATTTTGGGTTTCCATTCATTCCTTGTTGCACTATTCTCTCTACCCTCCTCCCAGTTTGTTCTTGTCCAAATGCCACAGTGCTTGTCAAAGCCAGTTCTGATTAATCTTTTTTGTCAGTGTGTCCTTTGCCATTCCCTATCACTCCTCCCTGAGAGAGACTTCACCCTGAGTCATAAGGAAAAGGGGATGGCGTATTCTCTTAGCTACTTCCTGCTGAAAAGGGACGCTGTGGGTTTCAGGGTGAATGTCTTCTCTCACTACTCTAAAGGGCCCCCTTGGCAGTAGGAAACACATAGACTATTATGGAGATTGATTTTGGAATTTAGATGCACTGTTATCAATTGTGCTTAGCCGTACATGTTCATATCCTTGAAGATGTATCATGGGGGTGTTGCAACCTAGAAGACACAAATTTGACTAACAAGTTATAAGTACATGAGTCCAAAAATTATGGAAAAGTAAAAGAAAAGATTCTTTCATTGTTTTACAAACCCTCCCCCAGGTCCCCTCCACCATGTAGCCCTCGCTCTAGTCTCCTGTGATGACAGAAATACCTAGTTATATATCTCTTTTAAACAGTTTTCTCCCTCCTCTGTTTCAGTGCAGTATACATTATTGAACCCATCTTACTCAGTCTCTCCCCAACCCCAAGGACAGTCCCATTCTACAACAGTGGCATCATGTAATATTTGTCCTTTTGTGACTGGGATATTTCACTCAGCATAATGTTCTCCAGAGTCAACCATTTTGAATAATATTGCATGAGTTCCTTGTTTTTTAATGCAGCATAGTATTCCATTGTGCGAATATACCACAGCTTCTCTAGCCATTCGTTTGTTGATGGGCACTTAGGTTGTTTCCAACTCCTTGCTATTGTGAACAAAGCTGCAATAAACATGGGTGTGCATATATCTGCTTGGATGTCAGCTATGGTCTCTTCAGGGTATATTCCCAGTAGTGGAATTGCTGGGTCAAATGGTATCTCTATTTGCAACTTTTTGAGAAAGCGCCATACTGCTTTCCACAGGGGTTGCACCATTTTACACTCCCACCAACAGTGAATCAGGGTTCCAGTTTCTCCACAACCTCGCCAGCATTTGTTGCTGATTTTCATTCATTCATTGTTGCCCTTTTCTCCCTGCCCACCCCTCCCCCCAACTAGGTTTTCTCTTTGAAATGTAAAAGGAAAAATCCTTTCATTGTTATTCAAACCCTCTCCCCAAGTGCATTCCACTATGCTACCTTAGTTCTGAAATCCTATCATAACAATAATATCTAATCATATATCCCTTTAAACAGTTCTCTCCCTCATCTGTTTCAATTCAGTATACATTATTTATCTCCTCTATCTCAGTTGCCCCTCAACCCCGATGTCAGTACTCTTTTTGGCTACATTTTTTCCAAGACATCTCTTTACACTTTTTCCAGGACACATCTGTCTGTACTTTTGAAAGTCCTTCAGGTAGGTATTCAGTACTATTCCTCCAACACACCACACCTCAGAAACATCAGTTCTTCTGTCATTCTTATTCATCATCTGTTTCTCTGATCATTACATAGAAGGCTATTGAGAAGACCATGATCTGAATCAGGTATACTTTAGTGTTCAAACTGACATCATCACTCTACCATTTTGGAGAGGTCCCTGACAGTGGACTTGCCCAAAACAATATCTTTCCTGATTTCCTGACTGCTGGTACAATGATGTTGATTAGTGATCCAAGAAAGACAGGATAATTGATAATCCTTTCTCCATCTATCATAATGTTGACTCTTGGTCCCATAGTGAGGACTTTTTGTTTTCTTGATGTTAAGATGTAATTCATACTTTGATTTTGTACAGCAAGCATTTCATATCATCTTTACTTTCAGTAAACATAGTTGTATCATTAATATAATGAAAGTTTTTGATAGTCTTTCTCCAATTATGATGTCCCATTTTTTTCATAGAGTCCAGCTTCATGAATTAATTGTTCAGTATACTGATTGAATAGATACAATCTTGATGCATGTCTTCCTGATTTTAAGCAATGCAGTGTTCCCTTGCTCATTTTTCACAACTTCATAGTATTAGTATAGATTCTGTATGATCAAGATAAATGTTGTAAAATTCCCATTCTTCTCAATGCTAGTCATAATTCCTTATAATCCATCAGTCAAATGTCTTTGTATAGTCAAGAAAACACAAATAGACATTCAATTTCTATGATTCATACTTGAATCGACTGCACCTAACAATACAGCAATAATATAAAATGCACAAAAAGTGGTAATTCGTTAAAAATTAAATAGAAGGCATGAAAATTGATATGCTAGGCAGTAATGAGCTAAGATAAGATGGCCTAGTTGTATCCACTCTGAATCTGATGATCATATACCAGGAATTACAAGTTGACAATGAATGGTTTTGCCTTCATAGTAAAAAGAGAACATTTAAAGATCTATCCTCGAGTACAATGCTGTGAGTTATAGAATAAAATCAATTTGCATGCAAGGAAGACCTGTTAATACAACTAATATTCAGATTGATACTAACATCTAAAGAAAAAAGTGAAGACGTTGAAAATTCTGACGACTTTTGCAGTCTAAAATTGATTGACAATGTAATCAAGAGGCATTAATAAGAACCGGTGACTAGAAAGCAAAAGTTAGGAACAAAGAATAACTCATAGTTGGAATATACAGATTTGGTGGCAGAACTGAGGCTGATAATCAAATGGCAGAATTTTGTACAATCATTTCTTCATATAAAATGCTTTTGTTAAAAAGCATAAATGATTACTGTACACATGAATTTCAACTTATAAACAATAAAAAATTAAGTTGACAACATTGGTGGAAAGGGATGTTGGATAAGCATAATATCAGTATCAAATGAGGTCAGAGGCTGACTAGGGAACAGACCATCAATTAATCATGTGCAAGTCCAAAGTGAAGCTGAAGTACATTAAAACAAGTCCACAAGAACCAAAATACAAACTTCAGTACCTCCTAATTGAATTTCAAAGTCATTTCAAAAGTAGATTTGATGCATTAAACCTTAATTGTAAAAAAAAAACAAACAAAAAAAACCCAAAATGAAATCTACCAGATGCTCCACTGGAGAAGGAGGGACAATCTCCTCCCATGTTGATCAGATCTTATTTGATGGTACACAACAAAAAACCAAGATGGATTGTGGAATGACATCTAATATCCATGAAGAAAGCTAAGGTCATTGTAAAGACGAGGGAGAAAGAAAAGTCCAGAATGAATGTCAGAAAGACTGAGATTTGCACTAGAATGCAGAGATGTCAAAACAGAGGGAAGACATTTTGAAAAGAAGATTTCAAAGGACAGCTTCAGCAGACAAAGAAAAGTGTTATAAAGAAATGTTTGAGAGCTAGAGTTACAAAACCAAAAAGAAATAATTCACTCAAATTTTCTTAACCTGAAAGAAATGAAGAACAAATTCAAATCCCATGCTTTAACACTGAAAAAACTGATACGCAAATTATTGAATGATGAATGAAGCATCAAAAGATGGAAGGAATATACAGAGACACTCTATCAAAATGAATCAGTCTATTATTGAAGTATTTTAGGAAGTAGTATGTGATCAAAATAGAATGGTTATGAAGGAAGAAGTTCAAGCTGCACTTGAAGGCATGGGAAAATAATTAAGGCCTCAGGAGTTGATGGGATACCTTTTGACATATTTCAACAAACCGATATATCTTAAATATACACATTAGTCTGTGTGAAGAAATCTGAAAGATAACTAGCTGCTGAGCTGATTGGAAGAGATGTATTTTTGTTTTCACTCCAAAAAGACGATCCAAAAGAATGTGAAAATTATCAAACAATAGTATAATTAATATCACATGCAAGTAAAATCTGACAATCATTCAAAAATGGCTGGAACAGTACATCAATAGGAAACTTCTAAAAATTCAAGATGGATTTAGAACAGCTCGAGGGATAAGAGATGTTATAACTGATGTACATCAGATCAATCTTTGCTGAAAGCAGAGAATATTAGAAAGATGTTTACTTGTGCTTTATTTACTATACAAAGTCATTTTAATGTGTGGGGAAAAAAATAAATCGTAGACAACATTGAGAGGAACTTAAATCCCAGAGTTACTTGGACAGAATTTGGGAATACTACATGGTTTAAAATAAGGAAAGGTGTGTGATGGGACTGTGTGCTTTCTCCTTACCTATTCAATCTGTATGCAGAGCAAATTTCTCAGAAAAAGTTGGACTCTAAGGATTGGAGGAGGACTTATCAGCAGCATGCCTTATTCAGAAGGAACACCCTTATTATTAAAAACTGGAAAAGTCCTGAAGTGCTTACTGCAGAAGATCTAAGATTTTCCACATTTTCACACTTTGTGTTCTTTTCTGATTATTAAATTTCTTTTCCTGCACTAATAAACCTGATGAATAGTGATACTCATAAATAAAGTCTATCAAAAATTTGCCAATGACCTTCAAATTTAGGATTCAACTCCAATATCCCAATTAGCCAGTTTGGATTTTTGGCTACCTATTACACTGCCCAGTTGGAACTATAAGACCTTATTTAAACTTGTCTGAGAAGCAAAACTAAAAACTAAAGGAGATAAAGAAAAATGGGGACTGACAACAAAGGGGAATGGTATAGCTGCAGGCAACATGCCCATAACTGAATATTAGGAGCCCATACAATTACATAGTTTAAGTTAAATTTAAGTTTGAAAAATAGTCACTAATTAGATCATGTATCTTATTTCAGAAATAGAGGAAAACTGTCACTCATCATACATACTTGTACTACAGCCAAATGATTGAGCTCTCCCAGGAACAATTATAGTTTTCACTACAAATATCCAAATAAAGGTTTGTGTTTTATATCTTGGCCTCAGAGGTCCATTTTAAAAACTACAAATAACTGGCAGACTATCCACTTGCATAAACATCATTGCAAATTGTGATACAATTCTTGTCAGACAATGTATTTCACACTGTTTAAGTAACACTCCCATAGAGTGGAGTTATATAAGAGGCTGCCAAGTTTACCTGCAGAGAAACACACTTCAATAGTTCTTGCACAGCATGAAGGCATTTATCATTATTCAAATATAGAAGAAAAGAAAAGGTTCCAATGTTCTTGACATTATAACTGGCTTGTGGTAAACTGCTGTTAAGCAGTGTTCAGTGGGCTGTACTTATCCTACACAATTGGAAGACATCTCTCATGCTGTTCCACAAAATACTAAAAAGAATAAGAAATTCTCAGGATAAATTCCTTCTATCTTCAATTTTATTCTGTGTTCTCTTAACTTTCAAAGGCAACCACAGAGTAATCTAGAAACAATTTAATAATTAAAAAGAATTTGGCAATTAAAGCCATTGTGTTTGTTGTTGTGTGCTTTTCAGTTGACTACTGACCCTATGAATAATAGCTCTGAATCCTGCCATATCTTGAGCCAGTCTCACCGTCTGTCACCTACCCAAGTTACCCCAGTCACTGTATCAAATCCATCTCATCCAGGGTCTTCCTTTCCTGTGCTCTCAACCCTTCCAAACGTGATGTCCTTCTTCAAGAACTATTCTCTCCTGGCAGCATACTTAAAGTATGTGAGACAGAGCTTCAAAATCCTGACTTTCAGGGAGTTAACTGGTTTCCCTCTCTCTAGAACAGACATGGTTGATCTCTTGGCAGTCCATGGTATGTTAAATACTCTTCTCCAGCACAACTCTAAGGCATCAATTCCTCTGTCATTACTGGCCAGGCATGTGCAGATTCCTTGATAGCGTACAGGTATAGCGTAAGGAGAAAGAGAGACAGAACAGATACATGCATCTAGCTAGCTCGCTATCATTGTTGTTGTTGTTACATGCCATCAAGAATGTGACTCAGAGCAACCATATGCACAATAGATTTGAACCCTGCCATCTCCTGAGCCAGTCATACTGATTTCCATTCACCTACCTCCATTATTACCGTTTGTTGTCAATCCATCTCATCTGGGGTCTTCTTCTCTTGTGCTGTCCCTCTACCCTTCTAAGCATGATGTCCTTCTCCAAGGACTGATCCCTCCTGGCCATGTGCCTATTGTATGTAAGGTATAACTTAAAAATTCTTACCTTCAAGGAGAAACTTGATTTCACGCTATCCAATACAGACATGTTCATTTTCTTGGTGGTCCATACTCTTCTTCAGCACTACAACTCGAAAGCATCAATTCTTCTTTCACCATCCTTAATCATTGTTCAGCTCTCTGATGCGTAGCAAGTAACTGTGAAAGGACCTGGCTTGAATCAGAGCTTCAAAATCCTGGCTTTCAGGGAGTTAACTGGTTTCACTCTCTCCAGAACATACATGGTTGATTTCTTGGCAGTCCATGGTATGCTGACAGGAGACATCCCAATTCATCTTTTTTTTTTCATTTCCTAACTGCTAGTGTCAATTGTACTAATTGTGGAACTAAGCAAGTTGAAATTATTAACAACCTCAATCTCTTCTCCATCTATCATGGTGCTGCCAGTTGGCCCACTGCTGAGAACCTTTGTCTTTCTTGATGTTGAACTTCAATCCATATTGAAGACTATAGTCCTTGACCTTCTAAAGCAAACTTTTCAGGTCTTCCTCAGTTTCAGTGAGCAAGATTGTGTCATCTGCGTGAGGTAGGTTGTTGATAAAGCTTCCTCCAATTCCAATGCCACATTTCTTTTCATAAAGTCCAGCCTCTCAGATGATTTGTTCTGTGTACAGGTTGAAAAGGTATGGAGACACAATGCAACCATGACACACTCCTTTCTTGATTTTGAATCATGCAGTGTTCTCTTGCTCTGTTCTGAGGACTGATTCTGGTCTAAGCATAGATTTTGCATGAGCAAATTCAAGTATTCTGTGATTCCCATTCTTTTTAAGGATAGCCACAATTTGTTGTGATCCATACAGTCAAATGCCTTTGTATAGTCAAGGAAACACAGATAGACATTCCACCGATACTCTTTGCTGTTTCCCAAGATCCATCTAACATTGGCAATAATGTCTCCAATATGACAACCTCTTCTAAACCCAGCATGTCTTTCTGGTTTTTCTCTTTAGATGTACTGTTCTGGTCATGTTTGGATAATCTTCAGCAAGATTTTGCTTGTTATTAATAAAGCTGCCCGATAATTTCCACATTCTGTTGGGTCACCTTTTATTGCAAACTAGATTAATGCAACCAAAATGCATTAATAAAAAATGAGTGACTGCAATCCAAAAGTTGGGAACAAGGAGGAAGTTGGAAAACATGGACTTGGTGACAGAAATGAGGCTGGCGATAGAATGATAGAATTTTGTACAAGCAATGATTTATTCATTGCAAATATCTTTTATAAGCACCATTAATGGTGACTACACACATGGATTTCACTCGAATCAATGAACTACATCTGTGGAAAGAGTTGCAGAAGAAGCTCAATATCAGCTGTGAAAACTAGGTCAGGAGTTGACTGTGAAACAAACCATAAACTATTCATATGTAAGTTTAAACTAAAGTTAAAGAAGTTTAAATCAAATCCAAAAGAACCAAATTTGACCTTAAGTCTACCCCACCTGAACTGAAAAACCATCTCATGAACCAAATTGAGGTCTTGAATATTATTTAACAAAGACTAGATGATCTACGGGGGGGATATCAAGAATATCATCCATGAAGAATGCAAATCATCACAAAGACAAAGGTTAAAGACTGAGATTAATCTCAGCAGAGATTTTAAATATTGCACAAGAGCACCAAGAAGCCAAATCAAAGAGAAGAAAGCATGAAGTTAAGGAGCTGAACAGAAGATTTCAAAGGGTAGCTTAAGAAGACAAAACAAAGTATTATAATGAAATGTGCAAAGATATGGAGTAAAAAAATTCAAAAGGAGTGAATGAGCTCACCATTTCTCAATCTGAAGATACTAAAGAGTAAATTCAAGCCTCAAGTTGCAATAGTGAGCAAAATTTTGAATAATCCAGGAAAGATGAAGAAGAAAGTTCAAGATGGACTGTTAAAATTGGAAAGACTAAGACCCCCAAAATTGATAAAATACCAATTGACAAATTTCAACAAATAGATGCTGCTCTGGACATGTTCACCAGATTCTACCAACAAATCTTGAAGACAACTACCCAGCCAATTGACAGGACAAGATCTATATCTTTAATACAAACACACACTCATGCATGTATATGTGTAGATGCAAATACATACATATCTTTTGGAAAAAGGCTGTATTTTTCCACTAACTTTTCTTCTATTTTATGTGACTGCTTGACTGAAATGTTTAACAAATATTTAGACAGAATGAAATATATATTTATTTTTCGCCCTTTGGTAAAAATTGAATGCTATGTTTATTCTGGTTATATGCTGTCAAGTTGCCTAAAACTCAGTGACCCTATGTACAATAGCTCTGAACCCAGCTATATCCTGAGCCAATCTTATTATCTTTGACACACCAACTACTATTATCCTGGCCACTGAGTCAATCCATCTTATCAAGGGTCTTCCTTGCTTGCATTCTCCCTTTACCTCCCCTCCCAAGCATTGTGTCCCTCTCCAAGGACTGGTCCCTCCTTGCAACATGCCCAAAGTATGCCAAACGGAGCTGCAGAATCCTTGTCTCCAAGGAGTAGCCTTAGTAATAATAGTTAAATGTAGTTGTACATGAAACTAAAATACATAAAATAAGATAAAACTATTCCAACTTCATCTTTACCACTTGATTAGGCCTATCAACACACTAATACAAGTAAAGCTATTCACAAATAAATTTTGCTAATTGGCAATCAAATAGGTTGTTTATATTAGAGACAGATCTTCACCACAAGGCTGCCAATTTTTTTTTACATTGAAGATATACATATTACTATGACATTGAAGAATGTTTGACCTAAAAAACTAAAAAAACAAAAACCACCATTTCTTTTTGTAATCACTCATAATTCAAGGTAACTCGTGATTGCTGTGATACTAAACTGTGTGACACCGATAGGCCAAATGTGACAATGGTTACCTATGGTAGACAGTGTTTGGTGGAGCTTCCTGATTAAAACAAGCCTGGAAGCAGGAGTGGCGTCCACTTCCGAAATGGCTTGCTTCCGGAAACTCTATGAACAGTGAGCGGATCTTTTGTTCATGGAGTCACTATGGGTCATCTACGACTTGACAGCATTTAACAAACAACAACAAACAATGATGTTGCAAATCTTGCCAGCAGAGAACTCATTCTGAACAAGTTTCTGTGGAAAACTCAGATTAAGAAAGACTAGAAAACAACTATGAGATATCATTTCACCCCAGTCAAAATAGCAAAATTTAACAGAACAGCAAGCAACAAATGCTGGCGAGGTTGTGGAGAAACTGGAACCCTGATTCACTGTTGGTGGGAGTGTAAAATGGTGCAACCCCTGTGGAAAGCAGTATGGCGCTTTCTCAAAAAGTTGCAAATAGAGATACCATTTGACCCAGCAATTCCACTACTGGGAATATACCCTGAAGAGACCATAGCTGACATCCAAGCAGATATATGCACACCCATGTTTATTGCAGCTTTGTTCACAATAGCAAGGAGTTGGAAACAACCTAAGTGCCCATCAACAAACGAATGGCTAGAGAAGCTGTGGTATATTCGCACAATGGAATACTATGCTGCATTAAAAAACAAGGAACTCATGCAATATTATTCAAAATGGTTGACTCTGGAGAACATTATGCTGAGTGAAATATCCCAGTCACAAAAGGACAAATATTACATGATGCCACTGTTGTAGAATGGGACTGTCCTTGGGGTTGGGGAGAGACTGAGTAAGATGGGTTCAATAATGTATACTGCACTGAAACAGAGGAGGGAGAAAACTGTTTAAAAGAGATATATAACTAGGTATTTCTGTCATCACAGGAGACTAGAGCGAGGGCTACATGGTGGAGAGGACCTGGGGGAGGGTTTGTAAAACAACGAAAGAATCTTTTCTTTTACTTTTCCATAATTTTTGGACTCATGTACTTATAACTTGTTAGTCAAATTTGTGTCTTCTAGGTTGCAACACCCCCATGATACATCTTCAGGGATATGAACATATACGGCCAAGCACAATCAATAAGAGTGCATCTAAATTCCAAAATCAATATCCATAATAGTCTATGTGTTTCCTACTGCCAAAGGGGCCCTTTAGAGTAGGGAGAGAAGATCTTCACCCTGAAACCCACGGCGTCCCTTTTCAGCAGGAAGTAGCTAAGAGAATACGCCATCCCCTTTTCCTTATGACTCAGGGTGAAGTCTCTCTCAGGGAGGAGTGATAGGGAATGGCAAAGGACACACTGACAAAGAAGATTAATCAGAACTGGCTTTGACAAACACTGTGGCATTTGGACAAGAACAAACTGGGAGGAGGGTAGAGAGAATAGTGCAACAATGAAGGAATGGAAACCCAAAATCTCTGTAAGTGTTTATGAAAATTAATAAAATATAATTATAGAGAAAAAAAAAGAAGTCAGAAACAATAAGGACACCCACAAGGGAAGAAATCTCAACTGCCAACCTTAATGAACTTTGTGTAACCCCTCTGCCCAATCTCTGCACATAAACCTAATATTTGCTTCCCCACAAGGTCAGAAGGTTTTGGGCAATTGCTGACATTTTTGACGTGTGAGCAATAAAAGGTTTGTTAATCTCAAAAAAAAAAAGAAAGACTAGAAAGAAAAACCTGGAAGACTAATTTTTTAAATTAATTAATACACCAATAGAAATCTCATTAGTTGGAGTGGAACATTATTTTATATAGGGCTAAAAGATGAGCCATTTGGTTGGGAGGCACTTAAAATATATCTAAGGAAGAACTATCTTTTCAAAGTAGAGTCAAAATTAGTGATATAGATGAATTAAGTCTTTGTGATCTTCAGTGGCTGATGCAGCACAATTAAAAACGAGAGGATAAGACAAGCTGCAGACATTCATTAATAAATAGAACATGGAATGTAATAACTATATATCTAGGAGAATCAGATGTCATAAAAATTGATATGGAATGTATAAAGACCAATATCTTAGGCATTAGTCAATTGAAAAGGACTAGTGTTCACCATTTTGAAATTGAAAATCATGTTTGTCTCAGTCAGGAAAGAGAAATTGAAGAGGAATAGTACAAGTCATTATCTAAAAGAACATTTCAAAATTAAACTGAAGTGTAATGTTCCATACACCTACCAGAAAGCTCAGTTATTATGACTATCATTAAATTTTAAACACTAATCCCAAAGATTAAGGAACTGACGATTTCACCAGCATCTGTGGTATGAAATTAATTAAACAGGTAATAAGATTGCAGTGACTATTACTACTGTTTAAAATTGTAAAATTGACCCAAAATGTAGAAGAACTAATGGTGGGAAAGTTTCATCTTTCTGTTAAAAATCATCTCTAGATATTGCATACCAGCTTTTTATAAAATAAAAAATATATTCATTGAAAATACCTTATTTTCAGCAATATAAATGGCAAGTAAATTCATAGACCTCCCAGAAGGGATTCACCAGAATTTGTTCATATGCAAATTCAAGTTGAAGCTAAAGAAAAATAAATTTATTCCACAAAAGCCAAAGTACAACTTTGAGTCTAATTAATCTGAATAACAACAGTCTGAATTTAGATATCATTTCAAGAGCAGGTCTGATGTATTGAACACTAATGAACTTGGACCAGGTAAGTTATGATATGGTAGCAAAGCCACCATATATGAAGAAATTAAACCATCATTAAAAAGATGGAAAAGATTAAATCCAGGCCAGAAGAAATTCTTAAATTTAGAGTACTTGAAATGAATGGAAGAGTTGAGGATGTAAAAGAGCTAAAAAGAAGGCTTCAAATGATGGCTGGAGAAAGAAATGATTGTTAAATGGAAAATATATATATATCTATCTGGAGCTTTCAAGCTGAAAATAACTGAAGAAAAATTCCATGTCTCAAGATTAAATATTAAAAAATTCCATAAGCAATATATTGAACTGGAAAGAAAAGTATGAAAAGAAGCTAAAAGGAATACACAAAAATAACTGGTAAGCATTCAACCATGTCAAGAGATTGTTACTATTATTGTGAGATGCTGTCAAGACCAGGATGACTCATACTGACCCTAAGAACAGCCATTCTGAAATTTGCCCTATCCTTTGCAATCCTCGTCATCTATGAGACACTAGAGCCCACTGCTGAAGTCACAGTGTCAATCTAGCTCGTTGAGGGTCTTGTCAATATAACATGTTGAGGACGTTCCTCTCCTTTGCTGAACCTCCATCTTTTCAAGCACAATGTCTATTTCCAAAGAATAGCCTTATCTAGCTACAATTCTAAAGCATAAAGATGAAGTTTTGCCATCCTTGCCCCCAAGATGCACTCTGGCACCCCCTTTTCCAGAACATATCTTCTTGAGTTTTTTAACGGTACTTAGGATATTCAGTACTCTTCTCAAGAATCACAACTCAAAGAAATCAATTATTCTTACAGTGTCCTTAGTCATTGGCCAGCTCTCTGATGCGTAGCAGGTGAATGAGAAGACTATGGCATGGACAGTTGCATCTTAGCCTTTAAAATGAAATTACACTTGAGTATTTCTGAGAGGTTCCTGACAACATGCCTGCCCAGTGCAAAATATCTCCTATGGGGTACCAAGGTTGTTGATTGTTGATCCAAGCAAGATGAAATCATTGACAGCTTTAACCTTTTCTTCATCTATCATGATGTTGACTGTGGTGAGGCCTGTGATGAAGATCTTTATCTTCTTGATGTTAAGCTGTAATTCATACCAAAGGCTGTAGTTTTTGTTCTTCAGCAAGTGTTTCCTATCCTTCTCACTTTCAGCAAGCAAAGTTGTGTCATCAGCATAATTCAGGTTATTGTTGAGTCTGCGTCCAATCTTGATGCCATCATTCTTCTCATAGAGTACAGCTTGTGAATTATTTACTCAGCATAAAGATCGAATAGGTATGAATAAAATATACAACCTTTATGCACACTTTTTCTGAAATAAGCAAAGAGCTAGAGTCTGAAAATAAAAAAGGAAGAACTTGCTCAGCATTTCTCACAGTAAAAGAACTGAAAAACTAATGCAATACTGAAAGATGTTATGGGCACAATCTTTAATGATTCAGGAGGCACCAAAAGAAATGGAAGGAATACACAGAATCACTGTACTATATGCAGCATTGAATGTGCTCACCAGTTTATGCCAGGACATTTACCTAGCCCCTGACTAGTAGAGATCCCCATTTATCTCCATTCCCAAGAAAGGTGATACAACACCTTGTTCAGTAGTGGGTATTATGAAACAACAGCAGTACTATCTCATACAGGCCAAATATTATTGAAGATAATTCAAAGCAGCCAGAACACAACACTGACAGAGACCTACCAAAGTACAACCTGGTTTTATAAGAGACTGAGGCACTAGGAATATCATTGCAAATATCAGATGGATTCTGGTTGAAAGAAAACAGCATAGGAAGAATATATATTTGGGTTTTATTGACTCTGCGAAAGCATTTGATTGTGTAGATCATACTAAATCATAACTCACGTTCAGAAGAATGAGGATTCCAGACACTTAATTGTGCTCCTAATGAATCTATACCTAGACCAAAAAAATGTGGTGCCCACAAATCCAGGGAACACTGCACATCAAGAGATAGCATATAAGCAAAGCAAATGGTACTACGGGAAGAAATCCAGGTTGCACTGAAGGTATTAGTGAAAAACAAGGCCCCAGAAACTGATGGAAGACCAATGCAATATTTCAACAAATGGAAGTACTCACTGTTCTATACTAAGGAATTTTGAAGATAGCCCCATGGTCAAATGATGGGAAGAAATTCCTATATTGCCCATTTCAAAGGAAGGTGATACAATAAAATTTATAAATTATCAAACCATATCACACACTAATGAAAATTAACTGCCAGAAATTGAAGAAAGATGCATAAGAGGAAATGGAACAGGAATATAATTATCAGATGAGTCATAGAGAAAACAAAGAATATAAAAAAGATATTTACTTGTGTTTTACTGACTATAGAAAAGTATTAAATAATGGAGCTAATAACCAGTTATGGACCACATTAAAAATAAGACTTCCAAAACTATTAATTATGACTTGGGGAAACTATTATATATAGCAAGTTAGTTGTGGGAACAAAACCAGAAAACACTGTATGGCTTAAAATCATGAAAGGTTTGTTTCAGGGTTGCATCCTTTTGGCATATTTATTCACTATGTTTTATGACTAAATAAACCAAGAATGTGAGCTGGCTGAAAAAAAAATGTCAAGGCATCTGAAAGAAGACTCATTAACAATATTAGCAATCTACTATATGCACATGATACAACCTTGCCTTCAGAGAGTGAAGATGTGAACACCACAGACTAAAGCCTTCTATATGAATTAAACTTCAAAATAAAAACAAAAATCTTCATACTGTATCAATAAGTAAGTAACATCATGATAAATGGATAGAGATTAAAATTGTCAAGGCTTTCACTTTACGTGGACCCATAATTAATGTCTATAGAACCAGCAATCAAAAAATCAAATGATATGCTTGGTTAGGCCAATCCCTGCAAAGTTAGACTAAAATGTGGCCATTTGAAACCACAGTATTTTCCAACCACTTCATATGCATGTAAAAATTAGGCAATGAATATAGAAGATTAAAAAAAAAGAACTGATGCCTTTGAATTATGGTGTTGGGGAAAAAAACAAACAAAAACCAAACCAGAATATGCTATGGACTGCCAAATGGACAAACAAATCAGACTTGGAAGAACTAAAACCAGCATGCTCTTTAAAAATAAGCATAGAGAGACTTGCTTCTAAGTCTGAAATTTCATGTGTAGGTAGTAAGCTGTTGTTGTTGTTGATTGCCTTTGAATCAAGCATGACTCATAGCGACCTTATGAACAAAAGATCTGTAGCCCCTCTACAACTATTGACATTTATCCAAGATTATAGAGTTTCTGGAGGTATGTTATTTAGGAAGTGGATGCCACTCCTGCTTCCAAAATAGATAGTATGGTTAGCAGTATTATCTACAACAGCAGTCAGAGTTAATCTAAGTAGATTAAATTTTTTAAGATAAATAAACCATCACCAAAAATATGATATAGAAACATAGAGCAACAGAATTGTCTTACTACATTGTTGTTGTTAAGCACCATCAAGTACGACCCACAATGACCCTATAAACAACAGAGCTGAACTTTGTCCTATCTTGTGTCATCCTCACACTTCCTGACACAAAAGAGCCCATTGTAGCAATTACGGCGTCAATTTATCTGTTTAAGGGTCTTCCTCTCCTTCGCCGACCCTTTGCCTATCTTAGCATCATGTCCCTCTCCAAGGATAGCACCTCCTAACTACATGCTCAAAGTATGTGAGATGAAGCTTTATCAACTTTGCTTTCAAGGAACACTCTGGTTGTACTCTCTACAAGATTTATTTATTTGTTCTTTTGGTAGTCGATAGGATATTCAGTACTTTTCTCCAACATCACTGCTCTAATGCATCAATTCTTCTTCTGTCATCCTTATTCAGTGTCCAGCTCTCAGATGCATAGCAAGTGATCAAAAAGAATATGGCCTGAACAGATACATGCTAATTTTCAAGCTGACATCATTACTCCTTGGTAATTTGGAGAGGTCCTTACCTGTAGACTTTGCCAGTGCAATATGTCTCCTGATTTACTGAGTGTTGGTATCAATGGTGTTGATTGTGGATCCAAGTAAGATGAAGTTGTCGACAGCTTAAATCTTTTCTCAATTTAGCAAGATGTTTCCAAACGTCCAAAGATAAGAATTTCCATTTTTTTTATGTTGAGATGCAATCCATATTGAAGGCTGTATTTGTTGATCTTCTGCAACAAGTGTTTCAAGTCCTCCTCACTTTCAGGAATCAAAGTTACATCATCTGAACAACACAGGTTATTGATGAGTCTCCCTCCAATCCTGATGCCATACTCCTCTTGATAAAGACCAGCTTCTCAAATAATTTGCTCAGCATACAGATTGAATAGGTAGAGAAAGAGAATACAACCCCGACACACTTCCTTCTTAATTTTAAGCTCTATTCACACAATAGCCTCTTAGTCTAGGTATAGGTTTCACATGAGTACAATTCAGTGCTCTGGGATTCCCATTATTTTCAGGGTTAGCCATAACCTGTTATGATTCACACAGTCAAATGCTTTTGCATAGTCAATAGACAATCTACTTTCAACCAGGATCCATCTGACACCAGTAATGATATCCCTGATGCCAAGTCCTCTTCTATATCCTGCTTGAATTTCATATAGTTCTCTAGCTATACAGTTCTAGCTATTTTTAAATTATCATCAACAGTATTTTGCTTACATGTGATATTAATATTGTTTGATAGTTTCTACATTCTTTTGGATTACCTTTCTTGAGAATGGGAACAAATTGGACCTCTTCAAATCCATTGGCCAGACAGCTGTCCTCCAAATTTCCTGGGAGAAATAGACTGGTGAATGGATCCAAGGCTGCATCAGCTAACTGAAATAAGTTAATTGGTATCCTATTGATAATTGGGCCTTTTTTTCCCCCAATGCCTTCAATGCAACTTCAACTTGCTCTTTCATTACCTTTGGCTCCTGCTCATATGGTACTTCTTGAAATTTTTCAGTGTAAGGCAGTTCTTTTTGATACAGAGACTGTTCATTCCTTCGATCTTCTTTTGATGTTTCCTGGGTCATTCAACATATTGTCCAAAGTATTCTTCAACACTGTGATTCAAGGCTTAAATCTGTTTTTCAGGTCTCTCAGCTTGAGCAGAGTAAGTTCTTCCCTTTATATTCTCCAACTCCAGTTCTCTGCACATACTATTAAAATACTTTGTTTTCTCAAGCTGCCCTTTGAAATTATCTGTTCAGTTCTTTTACTTCTGTATGTTGTCTTTTTATTTTGGCTTCTCGATGCTCTAGTGCAATTTTTAGAGTCTCTTCTGACATCCATTTTGGTTTTTATTTCTCCCGTCTTCATAATGACCTTTTGCTCTCTTCATGGATGATATCATCCCACAACTCATCTGGTCTTCGTTCATCAGTGTTCAATGCTTTAAACTTATTTTTAAAATTATTTTGCAATTCAGATGGAATAGGTTCAAGATCACACCTTGGTTCTCAATTTCTTACCACCCAGCTAAGGAAAAATTAACACATTTATAACTGAGAAGTGTGTGCTAGTGGAAAAGAAAGTGTATCAGTAAATGTACAGTATATATGTTTTTAATGTCACAGCTAAGGTCTTAGATGCATTTCAAGCTTAACTGAGGATATTGTTAACTGCTGCTGTCTTCTTCTGTACAAAGAGGTACATTTTGCATGTACTCTCAAAGGTCTAATCCCTGAAGAAGACCTTTATTCTTCATAGAGTGTCATCAAAAATGAGAAAAAGAAATTTAAAAAAAAACCAACTAAACAAAAAGCCTTCATGCAGTAGATGCAATAACTGGTTGAAATATTTAAGGATATTGCAGGACCAGGTAATGTTTCTGTTGTACACAGGGTCAGTGTGAGTTAGAACTGATCAGGCAACAAGGCCTTCAGATTCATTTAGGGAAAAATTAATAACATTATCATTTGTAGTTCACAAAATATAATACATTATACATATCTTATAGAAGTTAAAATTTTTTAAAAAACCATTATGAAAAACAATTTGAATATCCTATTGAATTTAGAGACATAGTTTAGACAACTTAAACAATTTTGATTCAATAGTAATTAACACAAGAATGATTCGCTTACGTCTAATGTTTGTAGATTTACCATCTTCAATTTAAAAGTGAATGAAAAAAATATCTGGTGAGCCCACAATTTTTTTCATTTGTCTCCCAAATTTCTTCAAAACAGGGATGTCCAGGAGAGCTGCCTTTGCTAGCAACCTAGGTGATACAACATTACAAAACTACAGCAAATTTTCCTTTTGAAGTGTGCATAGCTATTTCCAAATTAGACATGCTTGAGACCAGACGGGGAAGTATTTGGCCCAGAAGCAATGTCAAATTTAAAAAAGGATTACATACATACATTAGAGAGGATTACACACTTAAATAATATAGGTCAACTCTTATCATATGTATTATTTCTTTGTTGCTCACTTCATATTTTGGTTGCTGATTCTAACATTCACTTTTCCTAATACACATCCAAAATTTCCTTCAGTTCAAAATCACATGCACCTAAACACTAAGAAACATTCATCTCTGTCTTATGTCAGGGAACCAATTGGAGTAAAGCGTCAGTTCCAAGCATTCAAATGACTGTAACAAACCCAAACATATCCAAACTGTAGGGCTTCGAGAAATGTGATAGTAAAACAACTGAAGCAAATCTTGATCCATACAGAGTTATTTCAAAAGTAGAAATAAATTAACTTTCTACTTCCACTTAACATACAAGTTTGAAAATATTTTTAGTAAGAATCTCAAGAAACAAAGAACAAGGAGGAAGTCAGCCTTCCTTTCCAGTTATCTTTCCTCTTTCATTCCCCCATAATTCCACGTTTCCTTTTCTAGCTTTGCAGTATTGGCTTTGGTGTGACATCTTTTTGTGCTCATGACAGCCATATTTAACAGTACCTATGTTGTTGTTGTTGTTCTGTGCCGTCGAGTCGTTTTTGACTCATAGCAACCCTATGCACAACAGCCCTAAACCCTGCTCTATCCTGCGCCAACCAC
>NW_006399789.1:19424106-19427246 GCF_000299155.1 Elephantulus edwardii
TATTAATTTAAAATAAATATTTTATACTGGTTTACTTACAAAGAAAAAAATCTAAGACAATGACTATATTAAAAACATATACACTGCACATTGTTGTTGTGTTGTTGTTTACCATCAAGTAGGAATCAACCCATAGCTGACCCTCAGGTGGTTTTTCAGAGGCAGTTAATTGCATGGGAAGAGATTGTCATCTGTTTTCCACAGAGCAGATGGTAGACTCAAACCGCCTGCCTTTGTGATTGCAGCACACCTTAACAGATAATTTTTTTTCTCACTTTCAAACAAACCTCAATTATAATCTTGTTAAATTTATATTACTTGTGGGCTGAGGTAATTTCATTGCATTCAAACACATTTTTGCCTGATATATTTTAGTGATACTTTATTACTCTTAAGCACTCATTAATCTACTTAGATTAATTCTGACTCTTACTAGCACAGTTGTAAAAGATACTGGGAAATAAATCACCTACACGTGAAAATTCAGACTTAGCAATGTAGTACAGAGCGACTACGTTGTAATAAGGTACAAGTCTGTAACATTTAAAGAAATATTTGATTAAAACATAGTTTGTTAATGATAAAAAAGCAAAATAAAATTATTCAGTTCTTCCCTCAATAGAGAAGAAAACACTTAGTGTAAGTTCATACTGGTGTTTATCCTATATGACAATTGATGACAGAAGACTGTCATAATGGATTGCATTTTGTCTCCACAGTAAGAAATGTTGAGGTCCTAACCCTTGGTACCTGTCAATGTGATTAAACCTTCTAGACCAGGCAATTCTCTCCACTCAATTCAATATCCCATATTTGTGTTGTTATTGTTATGTGCTGTCAAGTTGCCTGTGACTCATGGTAACCCTGAGTACAATAGCTTTGAATCCTTCCCTCTTCTTAGCCAATTTTACTGTCTCTGACATACTTACCCCATTACTCTGCTCACTGTGTCAACTCACCTCATCCAAAGTCTTCCTTTCCTCCATATCTCTCCACCTTCAAGCATGATGTCCCTCTGCAAGGACTGGCCCCTTTTGGCAACATGCTCAAAGTATGTGAGATGGAGTGTCAGAATATTTGCCTCGAAGGAGCAAGTTGGTTTTACCCTCTCCAGGATAGAACTGTCTGCTCTCTTGGCAGTCCATATATGTACATTAATACTCTTCTCTAGCACCACAACTCAAAAGCATTGATTCTTCTTCTATCATACTTAGTCTAACTGTCCAGCTCTGTGATACATAGCAAGAAACTGCAAAGACCATTGCTTGGGTCCAATGCACCTTAGTCTCAAGAGTGATATCACTGCTCTTAAGCACTCTGGAGACAACATATTTTCCTATTTCAATTCACCTTTTGATTTTCTGACTGCTGTGTTAACAGTGTTGATTGTGGAACTGAGCAAGATGAAATTATTAACAATCAATCTCTTCTCCAACTATCATAGTATTGCCAATTGGCCCAGTGGTGAGAATCTTTGTCTTCTTAATGCTGAACTTTAATTCATAATGAAGATGACAGTACTTGACCTTCTGCAGAAAATGCTTAAAGTCCTCCTCAGTTTTAGCAAGCAGTGTAGTGTCATCTGCATAACACAGGTCTTACTCCAATTTTGATGCCACATTCCTACTCATAAAGTCCATCCTCTCAAATGATCTCTTGCTTATATAGCTTGTAAAGGTACAGAGATAGGATGCATCCCTGACACCTACTTTGTCTGATTTTGAGACATACTATGTTTCCTTGCTCTGTTTTAACAACTGCTTCCTGCTTCAAGTATAGGTTTCACATAAGCACAATCAGGTTTCTGGGATTGCCATCTTTCTCAATGTTAGCCACAATTTGCTGTGACCCACATACTCAAATTCTTTTGCATAGTCAATGAAACATAGAGATTCTTCTCTGCTTTCAGCTAAGATCCATCTAACATTGGGTATGATATCCCTAGTGGCACAGCCTCTTCTAAACCCAGCTTGTGCATCTGGAAGTTCTCTGTCAATGTACTGTTCCAGTTATTTTTGGGAAATGTTTTGGGAAGCAGAAATTTGATTGAATGTGGCATTAGTGATATAGGGGACTACAGATTCATTTTCATACTCTGTAAGAACGAGTTGTTGTTATGTGTTGTCAAGTTACCTATGACACTATGTACAACAGCCCTAAAGCCTGCTTTATCCCATGCCAATCTTATTGTCTCCAACACACCCATCCCCATTACCCCCATGACTGAATCAATACATCTCATCAAGGGTATTCTTCATCTGCACTGTCCTTCCACCTTCCCAAGCATGACATCCTTCTCCAAGGACTGGTCCTTCCTTGCAACATGCCAAAGTATATCAGATGAAGCTTCAGAATCCTTGCCTCCAAGGAGCAGCCTGGCTTCACCCTCTCCAGGATAAATTGTTTGTTCTCTTAGCAGTCCATCCTATATTCAATACTCTTCTCCAGCACCACAGCTTAGAGGCATCAACTCTCCTTTTATCCTCTTTAGTCATTGTACAGCTCTCTGATGCATGGCAAGTTATTACAAAGATGATGGCCTGTATCAGTTGCAACTTAGTCTCCAGACTGACACCATTGTTCTTTAGTACTTCGGAGAGGTTTCTGACAGCAGACTTTCCCAATGCAATTAGTCTTTTAATTTCCTGCCTGCTGGTATAAAAAGTATTGAGTGTGTTGTTATGTTGTACTGTGCCATCGAGTCACTTACGACTCATTGAGACCCTATGTACAACAGCCGTAAATTCTGCTCTGTCCTGTGCCAATTGCACGGTCTCTGACACACCCATCTTGATTACCCCAGTCACTGAATCAATCCACCTCATAGAGGGTCTTCCCCTTCTGTGCCATCTCTCCACCCTACCAAGCATAGCGTCCCTCTTCAAGGACCTGATCCCCCTTACAACACGTCAAGAGTATGTCAGACAAAGCCTCAGAATCCTTGCCTCCAAGGAGCTGCCCAGTTTAACCTTCTCCAGGGTGAATCTGTTTGTTTTCCTAGCAGTCCATGGTACCCTCAACACTCTTCTCAAGCACCACAGCTCAAAGGCATTAATTCTCCTTCTGTCCTTCTTAGTCATTGTCCAACTCTCTGCTATATAACAAGTGATTACAAAGACCATAGCCTGTATCAGACACAC
>NW_006399789.1:19429315-19436576 GCF_000299155.1 Elephantulus edwardii
CCAAAGGTGGGTGACTCTACTCCATGACCCTTGGGCCTGTCTTTAATTGTTTTTGGTGAAACATTCTTCTTCTTTTTTTTTTTTGCAATCTTAATAGAATGAAATTTTTATTTTTTTCCTTTTTTAAAAATTTCCTAATTCTTCCTTTCTGGTAAAAACAGACATCCTTTAGACATAAAACTATTGGCTGTTTGGTTATTAATAAACAAAGGAAAAGCAGCAACGTATGTAGTCTATCCAGTTTATTCTGATTTCATGAAGACCCTGTGTGTTACAGAGTTAACAGGTCCATAAGGTTTTCTTGGTTGTAATTGTTACGGAAGCGAGTTACCAAGGCTTTGTCTCCTACGGTGTGTATGAGTGTTGTGAACCTTCAATCTTTACGTCAGTACTCAAATGCCAACTGTTTGCTCTACACAGGAACCTACATGACAAATAACCTACTTTAAAAGTTGAACAAATATTGCATTTTCTGGCTGTTTATTGATAAAGAATTTTAAGGATTTTTTCCCATTGATATTCTAAAAAAATTAAAGTTTTATTATACTGAGCAAGATTTTTTTATCTTTATTTTTTAAATACTGAATGAAAACAAGAGAGGAAGACATAAAATACAATTATAATTTGTTTTTACTCTTTGGAAAGTAATGCTTTGTAGAAAGTAAAATGATGCAGTTACTTTAGAAAACAATTTGACCTATTTTTTGGGGGGCTTTTAAAAGATTTATTCTAATCAAAGTTTACAGAGTTTGGATTTTATTCATTTATGGTTGCACACTTTCCTCCCTGTCCACCCTTCTCCCCCAGTTCACTTTTCTCTTTGAAAAGTAAAAAAAAAAAATTAAAAAATCATTGCTACATAACCCCCCCCCCCCCCCCCCCCTCCCCTCACCCAGTCCACTCCACTATGTAGCTTTGTTTCTGGACACTTGTCATGACAATAATTCCTAATCATATATTCCTCCTAAGTTGTTCTCTCCCTTATCTGTTTCAAAGCAGTATACATTTTTTGACCCCTCTTAGATTCCCTTCAACTCCAATGTCTGTCCCATTTTACAACAGTGGCACTATGCACTATTTGTCCTTTTGTGACTGTGATATTTCACTCAGCATAATTTCCTCCAGGGTCATCCATATTGTATAATATTTCATGAGTTCCTTGTTTTTCAATGTAGCGTAGTATTCCATTGTATGAACATACAACAGCTTCTCAAGGCACTTGTTTGTTGATAGGCACTTGGGTTGTTTCCAAATTTTTGCTATTGTGAACACAGCCACAATAAACATGGATGTGCATATATCTGCTTGGGTGGCAGTTCTAGTTTCTTTAGGGTATATTCCCAGTAGTGGAATTACTGGGCCAAATGGTATTTCTATTTCCAACTTTTTGAGAAAGCACCATACTGGTTTCCATAGTGTTTGCACCATTTTACACTTCTACCAACAGTGAATAAGGGTTCCAGTTTCTCTGCAACTACGCCAGTATTTGTTGTTTGGATTTGACCATTTCTTATGGAATCAAATGTGCATTTACTGTATAACTCGAGGTAAATGAGAGGAAAACAAACATTTATATAAATACTTATAAAAAAGTTTTCTATAAGAGTGATATTTGTAATAGTTAAAAGCTAAAAGCAATTAATATATTATCAACAGGTGAGTCACTAAAAAATGGAAATACATCCATGCATTAGCATACCTTTGACAATTAAGCAAAATACTGATGAATGTAAAAACATGGACAGATATTACAGGCATTATGCCAAATGAAATAAGCCAGGCAAAAAGGAATACATGGTTTGTAGCTCACAGAGAGACATTTAAGAACAGATGACACTAATTAGGTGAGAGAGCTTTAGGGTAATGACAGGGTACTGCCTGCAAAGGGAGGCAAAAACTACTGGGAAGGTAGAAGTGATCTATTTCTTGATTAAGTAGAAGTTGCCTGAGCGTATACATTTGTTAAACATAACCTACAATCATACTTAAGAATGAAGTTTCTTGTACATAAATTTAACATCAAATATTTGTTGAAAATGTAGATTTTGTCTTCAAAGCATACCATCAATATGGTATTGTCCAGAGGAGCCTCCTTTATGTATCTATTGAACAATGATTGGTTTGGGGATACCTCCAGAATGGTTGAAATAAGGTAAATAAAATGTCGTACATAATGGATATGATCCCTAAAACAGAAGAAAGACAGTTAAAGCTTGTGACATCTAAACAGACATAAGAGGTTTAAACTGAAAGACAAACTATATTTTCCAAAGACATTCTATTACATGCATCTATACAAGAATGTGTAATCTAAACTATTAAAAAATTACATTTAAGAAATTGACAGTATTTTAACCCGTGAGACATAATAAATTAAACCAGGGCTCTAAATATTGATTACCTAGGAGACTGAGTTGGGAAATAAAATAAACTATTAATTCAAATCATAGTGTTAACAGAAATCTTGTTTCTATAGCTGATAGCACCATTTAGATGAATACTGACCAATGAATTTTCAATTAAAACTTTAAAATGTTTTCTTCTTTCAGTTAGGTGATTAATTCCTACATAGATTGAAATTTGCATATAAGCCAAAGAAAAGCATACCCATCTTGGGACAGAGTCATTGTTCGGCTAACTCCCACACATACACAAGAAGGCTAATCTTAAACAGCTGTCTTTTTTCCTAACTAAATTAACAGCGCTTATTATATTCAGCCTTCCAGATGCAGAACAACATGCTCCATGTTAATATGCCTAGTCTGTGACCTGCAATAACTCTAAGGATCGCAACAGGAAATACAACCTCAAAATACTCCTGTCTTGGGAGATAGAAACAAAGGAAAATGATTCTCTGAATCATTCTTGTATGGAATGAAAAACATAACTGTTGTCAAGGGCATTTCTAATGCAATTGTATTATTGTATGTAATGAAGTCGTGCCCTCAAATCAAAAACAAAGATTGTAAGAGGTACAATGATGGTGCATAAAGCTGTCTTTTGAGGTAGTTACTAACTCTGTGAATTCTTTTCTTTGTTTATGCAGGAGACAAGACATTAGAAGAAAGAGGAGCTGAGGTTTAAACACAGGTCCAGAAGGTGAACTCAACCTGAATGAAATTGATATGATCCTCATACTGGATAGGACAGTGTATATACAAGGCCTAGGCATTGGCCATGCTCGGATCTCATACTCTTGAAGAAATGCACAGCTCTAGGCTGACAGCATTAAGGGTCTTCAATCACTATTGTTTTTCAATCACTATTTTACTGTTGGTCCAGTACTGTCAGGGGTCCTTTGAACCAAAATGGACTTGCCTGCAGCTGAATTCCTATTTCTAAAAACTTCTAGTATGAAAAAATTCAAGCACAAGATCTTTCTGAACAGAAATTCATTGTCTCTGTTACATCACTAAACTAAATCCTTTCTTTCCCAACTTCCATGGCACTTCAAATCCCACAAACATATAATCTGTTTAAAAGATCTCATCAACCTAGTTGTTCCCTTGATCTTGAGATGAAAGACACACTTTATCCCATCCTTCAAAACACTACATAAAATATTTCATTTTCTACAAGATCTTTTATAATACAGCATAGAAGAGCAGAGTCGCATCAGAAAGCTACAATTATAGTTTAAATATACAAAGGCTTTAATAAAGACTTACTGTGAGAATAAATTGACACAAATATCTTTCTAATCCATAAGTTTTATCTCATGTTTATCCCAGAGCTGCAAATACATTTTAAAAATATTTTTAAATGGTTTCAGAAAGGGGAAAAAGAAAATCATCATGAAATCAAGCAATGGTGTTTAAAAAGGACTCTACTATAAAATGACCATGTAAATTGCTGGCAGTTCCTTTGAAACAGAAATGAAAGCACACATAATGCATTTTAATGCAAAATACACAAAGACACTGAAATCTCTAATTCTACTAAATGTCAACGACACTGGAACCCACTTATTGTGGAGTCAGATATAATGAAATTCCATTTACAGTCAAGTAGAATGAAAGTTTAAAATTACATCAATGGAATGGAATATGCAAAATACAATTCCAGTAATGTAGACTATCTTACAAGAAAGGAATCTTGGTGAAATCACCATTTCATTCACTGTTAGTTCCCCATAGACCTAAAAAAGATATTCCAAATAAACGCACAAATCTAGTACCATCAATATTTTACAGGCAAATTACCATAAACACAATTAATAATTCCCTAATCCATGAAACAATAAGTAAATCTATGAAGAAAGATTAAAAAATATTTTATGTTAATATTCAGATAACACAATCTCGCTTTCTGAAACTGAGGAGGGCCTGAAGCACTGCTGCAGAAGGCCAAGGACTGTAGTCGTCAATAGGGATTGATGATCACTATCAAGAAGACAAGATTCTCACCACTGGGCCAACTGGCAGCACCATGATAGATGGAGAAGAAGTGTAGGTTTTTAATAATTTCAACTTGCTCGGCTCCACAATCCACACTCTTGGCGCCAGCAGTCAGGAAATGAAAAAAGACAAATTTCATTGGGAAACTCTGCTAACAGAGACTTCCTCAACGTGCTAAAAGTAATGATGTCAGTCTAGGAACTAAGGTGTGCCTGATCCAGGCCATGGTCTTTACAATTACTTGCTATGTATCAGAGAGCTGGGCGATGACTAAGGATAGCAGAAGAAGAATTGATGCCTTTGAATTGTGGTGTTGGACCACCAAGATAACAAACAAGTATGTATTGTTGTTATGTGCAGTCAAGCTGCCTGCAACTCATAGCAATACTATGTACAACAGCTGTGAAACCTGTCCTGTCCTGAGCCAGTCTCACTGACTCTAAAACACCTACCACCACTGCCCCATTTACTGTATCAATCCATCTTATCTGAGGACTTTTTCTCCTTTACTAGAGAGAGTAAAGCCAAGTTTCTCCTTGGAAGCAAGGATTCCTTCTGTATTATTTAACACAAGCAGTATTTCTTGAAATTCCTCTATGTTTCAATCTCTGTGATATGCTATGAGAATAGGACAATGACAATATGCCCTACTTTCAAATTTTCTCTTATAAGAGAAAATCTTTACTTGTTAAAAAAGGGGGGTATTACAAGCTTGAAGCAAATAGAGAAATAAAAGTATTTTTTTCAAACATTATCATATCACTCAACCGTACATATATTCTGCATCAATAATGTCAGAAAATGTATTATAAATGTTCCCCTCCTGTACAATTTTTAGATTATTGGCCCATAGATAAAATAAAAAGAAAAGTGTATACTGGCTAGATGTAACCAGTTAGAAAATTTAACAGGACAGGAAGATTAAAGATTAGGATTTTGAAACATTTCTCAGCAGAAAAATCAATTTGTTTGATAGTTTCAGAAACTGCCTTTCAATCAAATTAACAGACATAATAGGTAAACAAATCATGAGAAGCAACATTGTATATTGATTAATAATTAGTAGAGTCCCAATAAAAAATAATATACTAAGAAAAAGTAAAAAAAAAAAAGAGGAGTTTTAAGTTTTCAGTCCTATTCATCAATTTAAACAAGTGGAATAAAAGTACATGATAATAAGCTTCATTGCTTTGACGACTTCTCTGCTAAAATGTAGTGAATATGAAGAGACGAGTGTCTGATTCTCTAGCCCAGGGACAGGAAAAAGGTTTCCACTGGGTACTGGAAATCTGGATAAGTTAAATCACAATTCTAACATCCACAGAAACATGGATAAATAAAACACATCTGCATCCTAGCATCAAATGAGCTTTAAATAAAGTACTATAAATCTTCTGTGTCTTTTGAAGTGGGTTAGGATGAAATATCTGATAAAATTTCAGTATTCTTTGTGGAAGGATAAAATAGAAGACAACTTCATGACCATTGCTGATGGGCAAAATCACAGCTCAACATCTCCATACCCTGTACCTCAAGGCTGGGTAGCTCTGACATAATCCAGGTAGTGTCATAGTTCGACTTGACTACTCTCTGCAGAAACCATAAAAGGTGAAGGGCTCTAACGTCATCTGGAAGATTTAATCTTCATAAGGTAATATTTTGTTTAGAACCAAAATATCTATGCCCCACAGCACCCAGAATAGATTGTCATACGAAAATTTTTTTAAAAAAGCAAAACTGTGATCACTGGGGCTCTTGATGTCCACCCTTAACTTTATTTCACGTAGACTGAAGGCTACTGTGTTGTGAATCTCAGTTCAAGATGGATCTTAGGATGGCCTCTCGTGAAGGATAGAACATTCCGGGCTCTTACAGTTTTCTTTTTGTCTCAAGTGGGTGTCAGATGGGACTATCCAGATGAATTGTGGGTCTCTCACCCAAAGTCCACCAGCATCTGGGTGTGCTGGAATTATAAAATAATGTGTGGCATTTAAGAACAACAATAACAGATACTCTCCTTCATGCCTCAGAAATAAGAAGGCAGCATGCACTACTGTCCCCAGTGATAGTTACTTTTGTTTTCTCCAGACTCTCAACAACTTATGGGAAACTATTCCCAACAGCAGCTTATATGCTGAATGTTTAGATGACTTTGATCTATCTTTAAAACTTTACACAATCATGGATTTGCAGTACATGGATGCTATTGATACCTGTTCATTTTGCCTAAGATCAAATGTTTTCTAATAAAAAAATTAGATTGGTAGAATGAGCAAGCTCTAGTGGTTCAATGGTTCAATCACTTCACTTCACTTCACTTCTAGCCTGGTGGTTCTAACCCACCCCATGGCTCTTTGGTAAATGGAATTCTCAGTTAGCTTCCATAAAGAAGTCTAATAAATCATATGGGACAGTTCTTACTGTAACACGGGAGAGATCACTATGAGTCAAAACTGAATAGCACCTAAAACCAACAATATATTATATACATAGATAGAAAGATAGGTAAGTAGGTCCCTAACACAGAGGTTTTTGTATATCATTCAGTCATAATTAACTCATTCCTGACCCTCCCCTTGGGTTTTCAGAGGCACTATAAATTTCTCCTTGCACAGGAGAAGACTGCCATCTTTCTGTCATGGTGTTGTTTCCGGATTAAACCACAAGCCTTTGGACTGACAGTACAGCTCCTTATTTTACCATTAGGCCACATACATAAATGCTTTTGTTGTATCTGTAAGGAGGAACTGACTCATAGCTGACTCTCCAGTTTCTCAGAGGCAGTAAATCACGTAAATGCCTATCTTTCCCTTATAGAGCAGCTGGTGGAGGTGCACTACATATCTTCGGGTTAATGGAATGCC
>NW_006399789.1:19440795-19441361 GCF_000299155.1 Elephantulus edwardii
TAGCAAGGAGTTGGAAACAATCTAAGTGCCCATCAACAAACGAATGGCTAGAGAAGCTGTGGTATATTCACACAATGGAATACTATGCTGCATTATATTCATTGTTTTATTTCTCTCTCACAACAAACCAACGAGCAGTGTTTCCATGTTCTTCACATTTTCAGCTTTATTCTGTAATGGAAAAAATTCACAGCAGGTGATAAGGCAGAATATTGTGGTAGTGTTGTAAGTTTTTGAAAAATGTTATTTGTTGGGGCAAACTCTACTAGTTTATTTCCTCTTTACAATAGGACTCCCTAAGTTACATGTTACTTAACATGAGTTATAGTTTATAGCATAAATAGTATAACTATCAGATTGAGAAATAGAATGATCCCTTTCATAGTTTACTATTTAGTCCAAAATCATTTTTTCAACATGTTGTTGTTATGTGCCGTCGAGTCGCCTGCGACTCATAGCTACCCTATGTACCCTATGTACAACAGCCCTAAACTCCATTCTGTTCTGTGCCAATTGCACTGTCTCTGACACTCCCATCCCAATTATCCCAGTCACTGAATCAATCC